>NC_052510.1:63562684-63662684 GCF_014356525.2 Nilaparvata lugens
GGGCGAAATCTTTCACTCTGTATAGCTCGCTATGAAGCGTTTATGGATATATTTTTATAAGAACTTTTTTTTTCTTATTTTTCTTCTACTATCACGTATTGAATTATTTTACCATAATAATTAAGAATCACCCTGTGAATAGAAAGAGTAATATTTATTTCATTGACATCACAAATAATTATTACAATATCACAGTAGAAGACAACAGGCACAGCCCAAAACTTTCTTCTTTCCAAATTTTGATCAAAAAAAGTTTCGAATAAAGAGTTAGGTTAAGATTTCACCATAGACTAAAAAATAAACAAGTTGTTTATTTAAACTTGCGTTTGTCTGAGTCTTTGCTATCAGTCACACATGAAGGCTGATTTACACGATGCCAGTTTGGATATTGACACTGGCAAGCATGCCAGCTTTAAGCAGTTACCCTGTTTACACGTTGCCAGCTACTGGAACAAGTCAGGTGACTGTTGCCTTTCACACAGTGCCAGTTGTTGGCATCCAGTAACTGGCTACCTCAACTGGCAAGCCGACTGGCACCGTGTACATCAGCCTTAATATTCACAATAGTTACTTCATTTTAGATAAATGCTTCATTGAATAAACAAACAACCCAGGATTTTTAAAGGTGCGTACAGATTTACGCGCCGCGAACATGAGCAATTTACTATCTTTTTTATATTCACTTTTTATTCAGCTGATGCCAAGCTTTTTATATCTGTATCTTACCGTTTCTGTAAAAATACAGATATAGTCAGCTGATTAAAATTGAATTGCTCATGTTCCCGGCGCGTATATCTGTACGCACCTTAAGAATTGACTGCTCAAACCTTGAGTCCAACTATTTAACCTAAGAGAAGAAAATATTTTGCAACTCTTGAACTTACTACAACATGAAATTACACTCAAGCACGTTTCCAGATAAGAAAGCATTCTTTGGGTTTATAGTAACCCACTTCTACTCACGATATGGTTTTGTTGTTTGGTGTTGGAGGGTAGATCAAATGAAAGTTTTTTAGATGAAAAAGAAAGATGGCCTTTTTAAGATGGTACCACTTAAATTTATAACAATGATATTGTCTCTAAATAGGCATTATGTTAGTAAATAGTTATGTAATTAACAGAATCAATTGAAACAAATACTAAATTCTAGGAAAGTCCTTTTTTATATGGGTGACCTATAAGTTCATGTGGCTCAATTTAATCCAATAAACAGAGTACACTGCACACTTTCACGTACTCCACAGGTGTCAATCCAGGTGCTTGATATTCAAACCAGCAACCCCATTGACCTCATTCGCCTAATTGAACATTTGACAACAAACTTGACTGTCGAAAGTATTAGAGTGTCCTTGAACAGGATACGGTCATGTCCTTTGCGTCCTTTGAAACCTCATCGCACCAAGAAAACACTCTAAATGCCGCACCGAGCAAAACATACTAAAAGCCGCACCAAGCATTCTTATGTTGCACTTAGCTTACATAATGTGGGTACTTGATGCACTCTCTAACAATCTGGCAGCATATGTTGAATATGGAGAGCGATAATGTTAATAATGAGAAATCCTGACATATTCAAGTGGATCTAACTTCAGTGAGCTACTCTTTCTTCTTTCAAGTCAGACAGAATTCGTTGAATATGGAAGCATTGATGTCTATAACAAATTCTGACAATAATTGAATAAAAACACAAATATATTGTCAAATTCTACACTGTTTTATTTAGTACACGACCAAGGTTTTGTGATCACACCGGTCGTGTACTAAATGAAACAGTGAAGAATTTGACAAAATATTTGTGTTTTTATTTAATTATGGAACGGTTCTACAATATTGACAATGACTCAGTCGAAATTCTGACAATATTTTTTTTGTAATTCTTGTTTCACTGGTTGACTGAGCCTACTTAAATTGAGAATACTAGATTGGAATCAGAAAAGACAACAGTCTGAATCAAAGGAAGAGTCTATTCTCTGCAAAAGCGTTCAGATTAGTTGAAAGTTTTCACATTTCAGTTTCAAAAATTCAAATACAAGTTACTTGATTAGATTGAATTGGATCACGCACAGTTTAACCTATTTGACTCATCGTTTTGGATTTTCAGGTCCACAACTTCAAATTTCCCCGATTTCAATGGTGATTTCTCAATAGTTTTTCATCATTAATGCCTGATATTTATTTATTTATTACATTGTGTACAATACTTAACATGAGGAAAGGCACAACAGGCCCATGCCCAAAACTGTCCCATTTCCAATTTATATTATACTGTCCAAATCAAAATGATAACTGCTATGGAGTGCCTCAACCCAAAAGCCTTGAAACGTTTCAACGATACGTTGAGTTCAAGCCGATGCATGATTAAAAATAAAGTTCAAGCCAAGCATGATTAAAAACATGACTGTATATGATTTGAAAACAAGACTTGATATTCATGCATGAAAAACATTTTATCACATCCACTAAACATGTTGAAAATCAAGAGAACACAACATTTCTACCTGACAAAATTCTAGCACAGAAGAAAGGCCTACCTTCTCTCAAAGGTCACCAACCAGGGCTGAGATTTATTCAAGAGGGCATTGGTTCTAATAAGATCGACGCGTCGAAAATCAATTAGCACGAAAAAGAACATTAACGAGCCAATAAAATCAATTCAACGAAGGCTGATACCGTGGGAGCACTCTAAAGAGCTTTCACATGACCTTGCCTCGTTCGAAAAGTAAATATAGCTCACTTTTCATTGATAGGATAGAAATAAATGTCACCAATACTTTCAAGAAATTATTGTGACATAAATTTGTATGTCACTGTTTCAAGTCACGCTCACGCCAGTGTAATTGCAAACTGAGATTTTAACAAATTTTGACAAATAATTATTAAACTAGAACCCTAAGTTGTTGTGAATTAACTAGCATTTGAATTTGGATTCTCATAGCGTTGGAAGAAGTATTTTCTAGCATGAGAATTGCCTTAGTGAGGTCCACGTGATAATGGCAGTGGAGAAAGATAGGAGAAAAACGATCCTCTGTCTTGTCAATGCCTTCTATAGACAATAGCTGATGCAGGTTTATTGATGTAATATTAACGGTTCATTCTCGTTTAAAATGATCAATTATATTTTATTAAGCGAGAAATTATATTTTTCAATAATTTCCTAATGAATTTACATAGTTAAATATGACAAGAAATGCAATCAAATATGAATGAGGAAACAGAAGAAGAAATTTTAAACAAAGGTGGAGAATAGTAAAAAACAGCATGACATAGACTACAGATGAATCATTTGAGATACAGAAAACTCATTACTATAATGAGGTCCACGTTATAATGGTAGTGTTTGATTAGCAATAGTATTGCTATCCTTGTCTATCATTCAACAAAGCGGATATCGCTATCTCTTTCTCGCTTTGCTTTGTTGCCAGTTCGTCTTTTAGCAATGTAGAATTAATAATTGATTAACAAAATATTTCATCTTAATTATAAAAATCCATCATGAAATTATTGAAAAATAAAATTCTTGCTTAATAAAATATAATTTATTATTTTAAACTAGAATGAACAGTTAATATTACATCAATAGACCTGTATCAGCTACCGTCTATAGAAGGCATTGTCAAGATAGATGATGAGCGTTGTTCTCCTATCTTTCTCCACTGCCATTATAACGTGGACCCCACTATACGTATTCGCCTACGGGTCAGTGAAAGTTTACAGATTTGCAGACACTACTGATGATTTTGCAATAATTCCTCTCACAATTACAATGAAAAATACTTTTGTACTATCTCTTAACTTGTTATAATAATTCACTATGTTTTTGTATTGAATAAGCTCATGAAATCTCATTCATTCTTGAATTCGATGATAGTAATCAATAAAATAATAGAGGAAAGAGGAGCCACTTGAGAGTAAAGTGCAGGCAGCTGAGATGAGATTTCTTCGCAGAACTAAGGGCTGTGACAGAAGAGATCACATCACGAATGAGGATATAGGGGAAAAGCTGAATATCTTCTGCCTGAATGAGAGAGTTGCATCTTATCGTCAGCAATGGAAAGAGCATGTGGAACGAATGTCAGCTGATAGGCTTCCTCACAGAATTTTCTAGTATAAACCGGTAGGCAAAAAGAACATAGACAGACAGGCCACGAAAAAGATGGCAATGATCATTATATTTATTATTAAATAAAAACAGTAGATTGTAGAAATTATAAATTAATCAACAAAATATTTAATCTTGATTATGAACATTCATTATAAAATCATTGAAAAATATGATTTCTTGCTTGATAAAATATAATTTTCTATTTTAAACGAGAATGAACAGTTAGTCAACAAATTGGTATTAGTTAATCAGTACCCGGCTCACAGACTGACACTTTTGGAAAAAGGACCATATTATTCGGGACTCAAGCTCTTCAATTGTCTACCTGAAAGAATATGGTTATTTGGTAGTCATAGGCTATTCTTGTCTTTACTTACTAATGTACTTGTGGAAGCGTGTCCCTATACAATGGAGGAATGTTGCAATGCCTTTACACTTTGATTTGATACAGATGCATATACTTTGCATAGAAAACTGTTCATGACATGTGACATGCCACTTGAGCTCTGCTCAGATTTGTGGCTTCACTTAACAAATGACAATAATAATAATAATAACAAGACAGAAGATCGGCAACGGTGTTCTCCTATCTTTCTTCACTGCCATTATAACGTGGATATCACTATAGAAAAACAACAAGTTTGATGCTTCTTATCTGTGTCAATGCTTTTTGACAGTTTACAAACCAAATTACACGCCCAAAATGATTACCTCAAGTGCAGTAGATTGACAAATACCTCGAGATTACAGTGGAAAAAAGAATAAATTGTCAATTTGTAATCATTCTCATGAAGAATCTTCCTTAGTAGGAGATAAACAATTTAAAACAATTGCGATGTAATAGCGGAAGAAGGAATAGCTCCTGTAAATATCCTGAGTCATCCTAGAAGATTATAATTTGAGTAGTTTTTTCGTCCTTGACCCACGAAGTGCAGTGTGAAAAAGTCTGCCAGTCATTGACATTAAAATTACTATTGTTTTTATTCTCAGTAGGTTCCATTATAGTGAAGAGATTATAGTGAGGTCCACGTTATAATGGCAGTGTTTGATTGACATTGGTGATGATATACTTGTCAATCATTCGACAAAGCAGATGGCGCTATCCTATTTAGCTCTGTAACGTTGTCAGATCGTTTTTTAACATTGAATCAATCAAACAAAATATTTAATCTTAATTATGTTAACTAATTATTCAATCATTGAAAAATATCATATCTTGACGAATAAAATATAATTGATTATTTGGGTTGAAGAAAGGAGATGGGGCCGCGCTACCTGTACACTGGGCTATTGTTCCAAAAAGATTCATCCTCTAACTCTCGACTATCACACTCTATTGTCCTCTGAATCCTTATTAGTGGCCGGAGTGGCCCCGTCTGCTTTCTTGAAGGCAGTTTTAGCTGGTAGGGACTCATCTATTACTTTCCACCTTACCTTTTACTTGTATTCTCACTTTATAATTGAATCTAGATCAGTGTTCGAATACTTGTTATTCAATTATTTCTAATGGTTCATTTCGATGAAACTCAACTTGCTCACAAGCTGAATACAGCCTAACCTGAGTTACATACAATTTGTGGTTACACACCACATGCGCTATTCATCAGCTGATTATATGTGTATTATATTATTTATTTGTATGAATATAATATTATCAAATAATTCAATATAATGTATAGTATGATAATTATAGCATCAGCTTATGGGAAGCGTACAGCGTGTGTTCGTGGCACAAGTCTTCTTAAAAAATCATTATAAAAAATAATACTTTCTTAGTTTGAGTAAATTTGTACTTATAACCGAGAGTAATGTGTGTGTTTATCCAATCAATGTAGGCTACCACTGGTTTACAGCTGAAAGTACCTTTAAGTAACCAGACTGGGCCACCAATTTATTCCTTGGAGTGGAATCCTTAACAATAGAACACGAAAAAGTCGAAATTTAATAACAATAGGCGACCACTGAAGGGTCACTAGAACTTCTACCTGTTCATCCATTGCTTTCGGCGGCCCCGTCTCCTTTCATTTACCCGATTATTTTAAACAATAATGAACAGTTAATATCAGTAATAGTAGAATGATTAATTAATTAGCAAAATATTTCATCCTAATCATTAAAAAATTCATTCTGAAATTATTGAAAAATATAATCTCTTGCTCAATAGAATATAATTATGTAGTTTATTATTTTAAACGAGAATGAACAGTTAATATTACCTCAATAAACCTGTATCAGCTATCGTTTATAGAAGGCAATGACAAGACAGAGGAACCGGCAACGTTGATTTCCTATCTTTCTCCACTGCCATTATAACGTGGACCTCACTATAGTTTTAATAAATTTTATTCAAAAAACTTGACTGTGGTGTCGTGAAAAATAGCTCAAAAACGAAATAAAGGTATCTATCTAATTATCTATCTAATTCATAGTAGGCCCACCCTCATTCACGTTGAATTTCTCGATAAAACTGATCTAATCTTTAAAAATTCTATTTCCTGTAAACTTCCTCTTCTACACCCACACCCTCTAACGACATCCTGATCCACATAATTACAATCCTGACTCAGGTGTGTGTCTATTAACGATATAAATGTGATAGGCCCCTGCACTACAAGCCTCGTCTGACCTTGACTCGATTAGCAAGGTTAGAAATGTACTTTGTAAGGTCAGGCTCTGTGGCAGGCCGGTATAAAAAGTACACTTTAGCACAGGACTCGCTCAATACTTCTCAACTTTTCCGCTGAAACGTACCTACCGTGTGTGATAACTTGTCTATACTGTACACTTTGAAACTGTTTAATAGCTTACATAAAAGTGGACAAAACCTTAGGTTTGACAATTAAATCTTCTTAGAAACAGTGTGAACTTTCTTTCAACTTTGAAACATCTAAATTACTTCACTACCTTCAATTTACTTTGAAGTATCTGCAGTGTAAACTTTCTTCCAACTCCGTTTGAAACATCTGAATCACTTCACTTTGAAAAATCCACAGTGTGAACTCTCCTTTATTTCAACTTCGTAACAAGACTGTTCCAGTGCCATATAGATAGACTTGCTTCACGGAGGTAGTAGATTCCAGCAAAGTATTTGATAAAGTAAAAGTGTCTCTAGTATAGCGTAACGTGTGTTAGTGTGATCTGAATTGGAATTGATTACGTCATCGTCTCTCTCTCTGAAGGAGTAAACGACCGCTTTGTCTTCGTTTACACGGAAGTGAATAATCCAGCTGCAAGCAAACAGGTAATTTACATCACACTCAGTTCTTCTAAATGGAATGAATACTAAGTGTGTCTATGGTGGCCCGGGGCTGTGGTCACGTTCATTGAATGGTCAGTTTGGAATCAATGCTTTACATTGAACGGATGCTAACCGTTTGAAGAGAATTCTATGCTTCACGTTCGATTAATGCTAAACTGTAGTGAATTTTAGGCCTACTGTAGCGAAAATAGGTAGCCGGTGCTTGTGTTTGAGATTGGAGATTGTGATTTGTACAGTAAGTTAAAGGTGCATTTTTGTTTGTGCGTAAACTTACGCAGTCGACAACGACAAGCATTGTTGACATCAATATTGTCCAAATTTGAAGTGTTCTAAAACAGCTGATCAAATAATTTCTCATCATGTTCAATTATGCTCTAATCGGGGAGGTTGAGTTTATACTTCTTTATATTTTCAAATGGCAATATGTTAATACTATTAGAAATGTTTTGATTCTTGAATAATAAGCAGAAATAATGAAAAGTTATTTGATCAGCTGTTTTAGCAGACTTGAAATTTGGACAATATGAATGTCAACAATGCTTGTCGTCATCGACTGCGGAAGTTCACGCACAGACGAAAATGCATCTTAAAGAGCTGAATATCGACCTGAATATCGTTCATGGTAAATCTGATACATATCTCCTTCCTATATCTTTTAAATTAAATAGCAATTTCAAGCAAGATTTAAGTGTTTAGAAGACACTCAATCACTTCGTATTTGAGAGGCCTTCGTATCTCTAATACCATTGATAAAATCCTGGAAGTGGTTGACTATTATCACATCTTATCACTCATATTGGAATGGAATGACTTTTCATTTGATGACGTGGCGAAGTTTGGACATTAATGTCCACTATACCACTCAACCATTAGATGAGAGACATGCACTTGGTGATCCCGTAAATACCAGCTCCACCAAATGACACAAGTTTCTAAATCAATTCCAAAGTGGTCCGGAAACCACATAAACTATCAGTCCACCCTACAAGGTGATTAACATTTTTTCTCTCATCACTCTCGCACAAGTTCATTCAGGCTTCATCCTCAGGTAGAACAGAAGTATAACCTCTATCCTATTATATTTCAAATTAATGTATTGAAATTGCATATTATAAATCTAAGTAGCAATACAAAACTATAGTGAGGTCCACGTTATAATGGCAGTATTTGATTAGCATTGGTGTTGCTATCCTTGTCGATCATTCGACAAAGCAGATGACACTATCCATCTCTAGCTATAAATCGTTGCCAAATCGTTTTTCAACCCTGAAGAAATATATTTAATAACTGAATATACAATCTCAATATTATGAAAATAATTAATCATTCAACCATTGAAGAATATACTATTTTCTTGAGGAATGAAATATAACTGATTATTTTGAACAAGAATGAGGATTACATATTCCATCAGATATTCCGGTATCAGCTATCCTATGTAGAAGGCAGTGACAAGGCAGAGAATCGGCAACACTGTTATTCTATCTTACTCCACTGCCAACTAACTAAAGAAGAAGAAGAAGAAAAAAAAGAAGAAAGAAGAAGAATAAGAAGAAGAAGAAGAAGAAGAAGAAGAAGAAGAAAAAGAAGAAGAGAAGAAGAAGAAGAAGAAGAAGAAAAGAGAAAAAAGAAGAAGAAGAGAAGAAGAAGAAGAAGAAGAAGAAGAAGAAGAAGAAGAAGAAGAAGAAGAAGAAGAAGAAGAAGAAGAAGAAGAAAAGAAGAAGAGAAGAAAAAGAAGAGAAGAAGAAGAAGAAGAAGAAGAAGAAGAAGAAGAAGAGAAGAAGAAGAAGAAGAAGAAGAAGAAGAAGAAGAAGAAGGAGAACAACGCTGTTCTCCCATCTTTCTCCACCGCCATTATAATATGGACCTCTCAATAGGCTTCATCCTCAGCTAGAAGATTAGTAACTGCTATACTTTAATCTATTAATAGCATTGAAAATGCATGAACAATCCAAAACTAGATCACCTGTACTTCAAACTATTCATCATTACATTTGCGTAAATTAATAATGATAGTAATTGCAGTTCAATGAGGAAAAACGGGCTCGACGTAATTCACCTAATTCAAAACTCGATAAACAAGTTGAAAAAAGTTGAAAGGTATGTAGGTAACTGGAGTATTATGCAAGCCCAATTACAGATGACTTTTTCTGACTCAATACGGTTAGAAAAAAGGCTCAAGTCAATTTACCGTCTAACAGATTCAGTCTAGTTTAATGTTTTCGTGATTAATTTCGAAATAGATGTTCTATTAATAGATTGAATAAGTAGTATGATGAGATAAATGATCTCCAGTAAATTATAAAACTGACTGATGGGTTCTAATCTTTCCAAATGTTTAATTATTGTAAAAAACCCACAGAATGCACTTCTAATAGAACCTCATTTAAACTTGAAAACTTGAAAAAACTTGATGGAGGAAAGTGAAAAATCAATTCCGCTCCAAATAGCTTGATTGCACACATTTGAAGAAGGTTATCAAACATGTTCTAAGATGAAACAACTTCTGAAGACACCATTTCAAGATGAACGTGATATTTAATAGTCTTCCTCAATTAGTATGGTTTATAGATTCTCCAGTGATGTCCACTGAGTGATGTGGTGATAATACTGATATATATATATATAGCGATGTAATAATAACTAGTAGTTCTGTGACCAGTAGACCTCACGCAGTATTCTCATCCACAAGTACCTGATTGAAACTATAGACCTTATGGAAATACAGCAATAGACTGGCTTCTCCACACATTTGTGTAATCACTTGTCAGCTCATTTATGATGAATAATTATATAGTCTGATTTTTACTCTAATATTGGCGTATGAAGGAGGCTCCTTTTTCCTTTCATATTATCCTTGAAATGCAAAATTTCTAAAAGCCTAAATTTCTATAGTTGAATATACGTCGACGCGCAATTAAAAAAGGAACATTCCTGTCAAATTTCATGAAAATCTATTATGCCGTAAATGCGCGACATAAAAACATTTAAACATTCAAACATTAAGAGAAATGCCAAACCGTCGACTTGAATCTTAGACCTAACCTCGTTCGGTCAATAATAATACTGATGGTGATGCCCTCATAAGCTCTTAGGCTTGTGCGTGGGTAGTAATTGTAGTGATGATTGTCCATCCTTTCATAGCTTGAGAATTAATAGAATGTTTCTAAATATAGTCCAGATTCTACGTTTATAGATTCTAGAGTCTACGTTTTTCAATGAACGACTCTAGAAGGCATCTAGAAGGACTTCCATTAGAAGGTATATTGAAATAGAATTATCTTTATTACCTCGTAATACAATCATAATATTCATAGCATTCAAGCTCTGTGAATTAAGGAGTGAAAATTTTGTTGAGTATTTATTTATTTCAAATTAGACTACTATCAGAAGGTATATTGAAATAGAATTATCTTTATTACCTCGTAATACAATCATAATATTCATAGCATTCAAGCTCTGTGAATTAAGGAGTGAAAATTTTGTTGAGTATTTATTTATTTCAAATTAGACTACTATCAGAAGGTATATTGAAATAGAATTATCTTTATTACCTCGTAATACAATCATAATATTCATAGCATTCAAGCTCTGTGAATTAAGGAGTGAAAATTTTGTTGAGTGAACAACTACAAGATTTTACCTATATCGGACTCATAGCTGCCCAGAGACCTGGATGAGATGAGTTGAATTTGGCGCCCACCATGCACTCGTGCAGAAACGTGTAGAGGTCTAGGGGGGTCTGCTTGTTGCCCCACATCTGTTTTATGGGCGGCCACAGCCAGGGGTATTCTGGAAAATTGTGAAATGAAAATTATTATGAGAGCAGTTTGGAGAGAACAGACGATTCGTCTTGGATTCGTTTCATTGCCCAATATTTTTCAACTACTGAAGATTCAATGAAGAGTCTACTAAGATGATGGAGAATGACATCAACAACAAAAAAAGACATGAGAAGAAGAAAAAGTGGGAGAAGTAGCATATGAGAATGACAGAAGAAGAAGAGGTAAAAATGATTAAGGACTGAAAATTTTGTGAAGTTACGACATAACCTACCTTTTAGACATTGGCTTACTACTATCAAAATTCGGAAAGGGAACAGTTTTGGGCTAGGTCTGTTGGTCCTTTTCTAATCATGTATTTGATTTTTGCATTGGTTAACGTAAATGAATAAACTACAAGAATAAACCTTTTTCGGACTATGTGTAACCTTATCCAAATCTGGGAGAGGAATAGCACAAGGTTACCTCATTTCTTCTCTCCCTATCATTCTAATGATGTAGTTATTGTATGAATAAATAAATAAAATAAAATATCCTCAAAAAAACATCTCAAACACGCTTCTAGTAAACCAAGAATCTAGGCAAACTACTAAAGTTTGGCCCTGATCATTCTTCGATAAAAAATGTATCAATAAAAAACTGGTGACTAATTTCTTAGTAACCAACTCCGAGAACACAAATTATTTCTCAGGAATTTGTTTACAGTGAGAATTTTTCTTCGAACAGTCAGTATGCCTTGTGAATAACATCAATGTCTGTAATGACATCATATATCAATGCATAACGTTGATACTGCCAGTTGAAAGTGAATGTTAGTATAGGAAGAGCGGTCACGAAACAGGTATGTGAAAGTGGTTTGTTTGCCGGTCAGTCGGCGGCATGCGATATTCTGAAAACTGGCTTCCACAACTTGCCCCGAGCAAGGTTTTGATCTCTCCTTCCTGGGATGGTGGAGTGAGATAACAGATGACAGATCCAGGGTACTGGATAAGGATGGAAGAATACTGAGAAAATAGAACTGGGTTCATGGATGTAAGATATCAGATACTGTACCGATTCAAGATTGAGGATACTGTAGAATTAGATTAGATTTATTTCAATTCAATTCAATTCAATTCAATTCAATTTATTTCACCAAAACACAAAAAACTTTACAAAGATGTGACAATCAGAAAAAAAAACAATAATTATTATTCTAAATATCTATATCATGTATCTGTAAAATACGGCTGGAGGTGAAGAACTACTGGCATAAGTGAAACACTTGTTCGCCAGTAGGAGTAGAGACTTACCGTAACTGTTTCTAGATCTTAAGCTAATAATTTAAAATGGAATATTTTTTATTCAAACAATGGTAAGTATATTTAAAATAAATGCTATTAATTGTGAATTAATCCAGACAATAATGAATAGTTTTAAAAGCTGAAAAAAAATGTTACGCCCAAAACGGTTCCAATTCTAATTTTTACAACAGTCCAAAGTAGCTGGAGGTTATGTGTCAAATAACAAAATAAAATCATATTCTTATCTTTCTTCTATATTTGGAGTATTGTTATCAACTTCGATCGCATTCGTAGAGAATTAGGATAACATTATCTCCAAATCCAATCAAATGAGAAAACAGAATAATGGAGCAACTATTCGCCTCTGTCTAAATCCAGGAATTTTCCCAAAAGAAAGTAAAAACTAGAGATGCTATTGAAATTCGATAATTCCGAAATATAAATCTGAATATCATGACCCACTATTACACCATATTCAAGGATAATAATGCTTCTATCACCAGAATTCACACAAGAAAGATTTGCAAAAAGCGTTCAAATTATAGAACAAGGATATTGGAACAATGAATGAGACAGCTAACAAGCTATTCGGACAATAGGTTATTCAAAACAACATTTAGGTATCTGAACAGAATTTTTCCAGTGTTCACGAGATCGTTACAGCAAATAAAGAGATCAGTGACAGTTGAATTGATATTTACCTCGGTTTTATGTCGTATTCCACCCAATTATTGCAGTTTCATTGATATTTACTCCACTTTTATGTCGTATTTCACAAAATTATTACAGTTTCATTGATATTATTGCGTTTTTATGCCGAATTCTACCCTGAAACTCTACCTACACATTTTGATGGGTTCTGTTTTATTCATGGGTGATTTTTGGACAAAACATATCTGAATGAAGATAATATGAAAATTAGATAAACATTTTCGGACTATGTGTAACATTATCTAAATTTGAGAGAGGAATAGTACAAGGTTACCTTATTTTTTCAATATTTTTTCAGTTGTTTAAGTATTTTCTCTCCCTATCATGTTCTCATTCTATGAATCAATAAAGAATAAAGAATGGAGAATAATGAATATTAAATGAACATATTTGAATTCATATAATATGATGATACAATAATATTGTTACTCAGTCCATAATATAGCTTTCAAGGTCCTTCATAGAATGTGGTCTCTTTTGTCGAATAAGAAATAAACAGTACAATAATAAATTCCAGTACATTTACATACAATACGTTTCATTACTACTGTATCACGGTACACCCACCACAGTTTATTGTGAATGAAATTGGAGCAAATACAAGCCATTGTTGACAAAATTGTAGGTATAAACAACAATACTGAATTTTGTTGAATGGATTGTGTTGTTGTTGAAATAAATAAGACCTGTTCACATTGAATGATATGTTTGAAAGATCTGTCATGAATCTTAAAACTATTGAATGAAAAAGACTAAGAAATTGTCAAAAAACCCACAGATTTATTGATACTTAAAAAATCTTAAAACTATTTCAGTAAACATCTATCACCATAAGCTATTTTCTATAAGACATACTAGCAACAGGTCAGCCCAAGTTGAAAGCAGAGAGAGGTCGAGAGAAAATACTATGTTTACGTCATTGCATGCAATTAATAATTTACTCGACAGCTGATTCACTACGAATAACTCTGTAGTCTGATTTTTACAGAATTATATTGGAGTATAACGAAAACTCCTTTTTCTTCCATAATATCATCCTTGAAATGAGAAATTTCAGCAGTTTTCATCCCTGAAATGAGACATTTCAGAAAACCATACCATACGCATCGACGCGTAATTGAAAAAGGAACATTCCTGTTGAATTTTATGAAAATCTAATGCCGCGTTTCGCCGCAAATGCAGCACAAATACAGCAGCATAATAATATATATAATGCCTAATATAATGCATAATGCATATATATAATGCAATAATATAATATATGCAGCATAATAATGCAGCATAAATACATACATATACATAAAGAGAAATGCAAAACCATCGACTTGAATCTTAAGCCGTGTATACACTGAGCAAATGTTCGGCAAACATTTTTGTTGAGGAGTTCAGGAACAAACATTTAAAAAAGTTCAGACAATCTATCATTGTTTGTCAAACAAAAAATTACTGTTTTTCCAAACATTTTCAGTGTTGACAGCTGTAAAACATAAAACTGTTCTCCTCACTTAGAAATTAATATTTTGTTTGGTGCCGCGTCCACACTGGCCCACTACCTCCGTAAACATGTTTACGGAGGTAGTGACTGGCCACGGGCAAACATTGTTTGTCAAACATAATAAAATTTGCCCAAACTGTTGTTTGTTTGTGTGGACACGGCTTTAGATCTCACTTTGCTCGGTCAACAAAGGTCATGTGTAGCTCAATACTGTTGAAGAATAATTCATTGTTCCATTCAAAATTCAAATGATGCTATCACCATAGAATAAAGAAAACTATATTTTCCTTAAATATGAAGAAAATTATTATAAAACTGACTTTGCTCGGTCAACGAAGGTCATGTGTAATTCAATACTGTTGAAGAATAATTTATTGTTCCATTCAAAATTCAAATGATGCTATCACCATAGAGTAAAGAAAACTATATTTTCTTTAAATGAAGGAAATTATAAAACTCACTTTGCTCGGTCAACGAAGGTCATGTGTAACTCAATACTGTTGAAGGATAATTCATTGTTCCATTCAAAATTCAAATGATGCTATCACCATAGAGTGAAGAAAACTATATTTTCTTTAAATGAAGAAAATTATAAAACCATTGTTTTTGTCATCTGTGTTATCAATGATTCATTATCACTCACCAACTTCCATATAACTAACTAATATTGTTGTATTTTTGTCTGTTACAGCCACCATGATATCCTCAGCCGTGCTCCCACTTTTTGCTCTCGCCTTCCAGCTGACATCAGCACAATTCTTCGGCCACCAGCTGGCTCAACCTCAGTCACTGTCGTTCGCCATCCAACCGCCACCCCTGCAGCCCGCCCCGGGCGCAGCCTTTTTCGACGCCGCCCCCTCGGCTGGTGGCCCCCTGGGCGCGCCCCTGAGACGCGACTACTCCCACAGGGCCGTTGTCCTGAATGCAGAGAGGGAAGCTCAGTTGCCAGCTAACCTTCTGAACCCCTTCTATAAGAACCCGAGGATCGCCGAGGCTCTAGCTAAGGAGAGCTGGTTCACTAACGAGGAGATGCACGTCACCGACAGAGAGGCTGAGAAGATTCCCCGCCAGAAAATTTACTCGGTGCTCAAGAACGCCGGTTTTGTTAACAGAAGGAGGAGGTAAACTCCAGTTAGTGAATCCTGGGTTTGTTGACAGGGGATGAGGTGAACCTTGCCTTGTTAACGATGGGTTTGTTAATATGCGATGGACTTAAACTCTGGTTTGTTAACGACTGGTTTATCAACAGCCCAAGGAGGTAAACTCTGGTTAGTTTACACCGGTTGTGTTAACAGACAAAAGAATAATTCATAAAAAACTTATGACCCCTGTTGCACAAAAGCCTGATAAAGTTCAACTCTGATTAAATGTCACGATAACCAATCAGATAAAACTTCTTCTCTGATTGGTTCTCGTGACATTTAATCAGTTTAATTGTGATTAAATGTCACGATAACCAATCAGATAAAACTTCTTTTCAGAAAATTCTTCTCTGATTGGTTCTCATGACAACATTCAATCCCAATCAAACTTTATCAAGCTTTTTTTCAGTGACGAAAGAAAAAACTTCCTTCTAGACTTCTCAAAAGTCGGAGATTATTAGAAATGTTGGACTTCCATCTTGATCTAGAGTGAGAAATCTAGATTTTCTCACATAGCTTAATTCACGAGTGATCATTGAAATTGTTTTCCAGTAAAGTGGATAAAATAGGGATATTTCATTAAGAATTGATGTGGAAATTTCAAAATTTGATAGAGTTTTCACATAGAATAATTTTCAACAATGTGAATTATTGTTAGGAAAAAAAAGTTTTGTGACTTTTGTGTCGCATAATAAATCTGTCAAACTTTTGAATAAAGAAGGTTGTTACTATGTTTAAGCACAGACAACAGGGTTGTTGCTATGGTTTAAGTGTACAGTGATGAAAGACAATGCTAATTTAAAAGTAAAAGAACAAAATTTAAAGTGAGTAACAAAATCTCATGTATCTCATTCAGAGGGACACTAGATGTCCCACAACCAAACCAACATTAATGAAATTCATGAATACCTTTAGAAAACCTTCAAATTTCATTCAAGATGACGTTGGAATTTGAAACTTATTCAGTAATAAGAATGTACTTATTTCTAGATAAATATAATATTGAATTACATTATTCAACATAATGTTGGATTACATTCAACATACACATATTATGTATGTTGGTGAACTATGAATCAGTTTCCATTAAATGCCTAGATATCGAATTGTTGATGGATATCTGTCAAAATTCAATAGTGTATAACGGAATAATGCAATAATTGTTATTTATAAAACTAGTCTAGTTTATTTTAGTAATGATGTAAATAGTGATAACATAATGTTAATGTATGTAAATAGAATGTAAAACTTGTCTGTAGATAAATGCTTGCCAATCAAGTTACGATTTTCATACAGGTTTAATATTAATTAAAATGTCATGATGTTTTTTGTTGAAGAATTCTTCTGTAAATATTTTTAATTTGGAAAATTTTGTTACAGAAATAAAATATTGTTTTTATTGTGTACTTATTAAGATCATTGATACCTGTAATCTCTTACGAGAGTTAGTACTAATATAGGCAATTATATAATAATTATAATATAAATACATTTCTACCTATAATCTCTCAGATTTCTCCCTGGAGAGTTAGTACGAATTATTATATGCAATTTATAAAAGTATTATACTATAAATACAAATAAGTATCATAGTTTGCACACTCTATAATAGATAAAAGATAAAATAAGAAGATGTCCCATGGTATAGGTTGTACATGTTTCAAATTTGAGCCGATTTTTCGTCAACTCAAGCCGATTACTGTCGACTACTGTCTATTATTACTGAGTTGTTGGAGTGAGAGTGTAGTACCGCACAGTATGAGAAGATATCCCATGGTAAAGGTCGGTTATGATCCATATTTCAAGCAAAATTCTTAGTTAACTCGAGCTGATTACTGTCTATTATTACTGACTGATTTGTTGGATGAGAGTGTAAAGGTGCGTACAGATATACGCGCTGCGAACATAAGCAATTCACTTCTAATCAGCTGATTATATCTATATGTTTACAGAAACGGTAAGATATAGATATGAAAAGCTTGGCATCAGCTGATTAAGAGTGAATTGCTTATGTTCGCGACGCGTATATCTGTACGCACCTTAAGAATGGCACAGTAGGAGAGACTGCAAGCGTCACATAGCTTCACGAAAAAGAACCACTAGGACTATCGGCTTGAGTTAACAGTGGAATTTGGAACAAAAAGCCCTATACCATGGGATATTTTCTTATAATCATTTCTCTATTACCCCACTTTCAAGTTTTTCTCATCGAGAAAGTAAATTTTTTGAGATTGAAGTGAATTGAATTTTATAGATTCTGAATCATAATTGATTGATTAATAATTATAAATTAAATCTGAAAAACATTTCAATGGTATTAATATAATGATGTCTTCGTTATAATGAAGGCAGTGAAGAAAGATCTTCAATCTCTGAACTTTGAAGTAGATTCTTGTTCAGAGAAAAACATTTTTTACTCTTCTTCGTTCTTTCCAACTCTCTCTCTCCTCTCTTTCTCTATCCCTCTCTCTCTCTCCTCCATTCATTTTCTTTCTTTCTCTTTCCCAAATATCCTCCTCTGTTCTCTTATAGCCCTACAGAGACACGCTTACTTCATGCTAACACAGTAGACACACTGGGGTGTTGAGCACCCCAATTTAATTTTGCATGTTTCTTTGAAAAATATAGAGAGAAACAAGTACTTAGCCCATAATTCATCAACACACTTCATTTTTGTTCCAAGTGTATACAGAAATCGAAAGTAAAGCACTGCTTATCAATATTTATACTAATTGAATAAATAAACCCAATCCTGTTGTCAAGTTTTACACGAGTGGTCACGAAAACTTGGTCGTGTACTAAATAAAAAAGTGTTTAATTGAAATTGACGGAATTGAAATATTTGTCGATGGGATCATCGTTGAAACCGTATTTCCGTTATGAAATTGACAATTGATTTGTGTTTTTATTCAATTATGGAACGGTTCTACAATATTGACAATTACTCAGTCGAATTTATACTAATTTTAGAAGTACGTATGTTCCACCTAAGTTTTGTAACTCCTAATCTGGTTATAAACCAGATTGTAACCAGGTTATAATTCAAAGAATGGCTTGATCATTACCAATGACAACTTCATCAAAAACTCTCGTCTCTTCATTTTATTGTTTTGAAGCCTCAAGTTGTAGTGAATCAAAGCATATATCCCACTCTGATCCATCATCCCATACCACATTCGTAGTGATCAATACAAGTGAATCTTTGTAATAAAAGTATTTGATAAAAGTCCTACGTAAAAGACACTTTGGGGTGTTAGACACCCCAAACAAAGAACAAGATGAGCTGGTGACCTTGTAGAATACTTTAACTGACTGATAGTGGTGAAGAGCCGTTGAAAATGCTACAAACCTAATTTTGACTGGGCAAAAATTTCAATCTATTTTTTATCATCAACTGCAGAACAGAAGAAAAAATCCCTGGGGTGTGAAACACACCTGTGTGTCTCTTTAGGGATAAGAGAAACAATTTTTTACTCCTCTTTTATCTGTCTCACTCTCTCTTTCTGTCTCGCTCTCTCTCCATCATTGTATTTCTCTCTTCCTCTTTCTCAAATATTTTCCTCTGTTCCCTCATAATAAAAAGAAAATTCACTCTTCTTTTATCTGTCGAACTCACTCTCTTTCTTTACTCTTTCTCTCTCTTCCTCTCACACACTCTCACTCTTTCTCTGTCTTCCTCTCACACACTCTCACTCTTTCTCTCTCCAACTCTTTCTCTCTCTCTCTCTTCTCCATCCACTCTCTCTCTTTCGCCAATATCTTCTTCTGTTCCCTCATAAGGAATGTTGTTTGGAGGAAGCATTTAATTTTGATCTGGTTGCAATACAAAACAGTTAATTTGAAATGTCAAGATGTGGGTTAGTGAAAAAATTGAAATACTGTTCATAACCGGAGACATTCAAATCAATGCGTCCTTTAAACCACACGAATTTCCTCTAATAAATTCTGAGCTTATCTTATCCAACCTTAGTTGAAGCTTATACAACCGTATGTGAAGCATTCTCGTTATAATGTTATGTCAATACCAAAACGGTAGTATTACCGTTTTCTATCTCCTTCCTTTGTATCTTGTATTGCCTTTTTCATCTTCGTCTGTCTCCATTCACGTTTCTGTGTCATATTATATACTGTCGTCTTCTTCTTCTCTTCTTCTTCTTCCCTTTCTTATTCTCCTTCTTTTCTTCTTCTTCTTCTTCTTCTTCTTCTTCTTCTTTCTTCTTCTTCTTCTTCTTCTTCTTCTTCTTCTTCTTCTTCTTCTTCTTCTTCTTCTTCTTCTCCTTCTCCTTCTTCTTCTCTTCTTCTTCTTCTTCTTCTTCTTCTTCTTCTTCTTCTTCTCTTCTTCTTCTTCTTCTTCTTCTTCTCTTCTTCTTCTCTTCTTCTTCTTCTCTTCTTCTTCTTCTTCTTCTTCTTCTTCTTCTTCTTCATCATCATCTCATCATCTTCACTTCAGGGATTAGGTTCATTAATGAACCTGTTCCGGTACCCACCTCTTTCTTGGTCTCCCTACATCTCTTTTTCCTGTAGGTCTATAGTTTTGGACTACAACGGGAATTCTTCCAGGTGGCATTCTATCCAAATGACTGCACCAGTTGCGTCTATTTTGAATAGTTCTTTCATGTAGAGGAGCAACCAATAAACCCTGTCTTATATCAGTATTTCTGATTCTATCAACTCCAGTGCAGCCAAATACACTCCTTAGAAACCTCATTTCTGCAGCTTGAATTCGACTGTTCATTCTACGTGTGTGAATCCAATTCTCACTTCCATATAGGAGAGTCGGAACTGCAATGGTATTATAGAACTTTATTCTGGTTTCTCTTCTTGATTTACTTTTGAGGTTTCTAAAAAAAAAAAGAAAATAAATCAAGACGAGAAACCAGAATAAAGTTCTTCTTCTTCTTCCTATTCTCCTCCTGTCTTCTTCTTCTTCTTCCTCTTCTCCTTCTTCTTCCCCTTCTTCTCCGATTTTTGAGACTCCATATCTCGAAAACGGTGGGTGCTCAAAACGAAATAAAAGTTGCTCAAATCAGCTCAAAGCAATGGCGTTGAGAGATTCCAAAAATATTTTGGTGGAGAGCCATCTTAATGTTGGTAATCTAATTTCCTTTTCACTCCTCCTCGTCCTCATATCATTCTTCTTTTATATCTCCTTCCTCGTCAACGTAATACCCTCCTAAAAACTTCCAAAAGAAACTCAAATTACCATATTCAATTACCACACGTCAATTAATATCAAGCAAATACCGATTTCCTTAAACTGATAACACAGGCCAGACCAATTGAGATGCGTCTTAGCGTTCACAACATAAGTTACTAACTAAGTGAAGAAAGTTGTTCTGAAAGTAACTAATAGTTATAAAAGGTAGGTAGAAAGTTTACTGACCAGCCTGTACTTGGTGATATATACTTTGATACATAGTATATATGAAGTATATATACATGTATACTCTCATTTACTTAGCATACAAAGTGTTTACATGTATTCTGGCATTTATATACTTGTGTGTTATCAGACTGTACCATCATAAGAAGACATTCCGTATTATGTTTATGTTATACTAGCCGTCAGGCTCGCTTCGCTCGCCATATCCGTCTAGTCAGGGGACTCCGCCCCCTGGACCCCCGACTGGATAGTCCAAGAATGAGAACAGCAGGCTCGCTTCGCTCGCCTGCATTTTTCATTTGTACATGATCGTCCTAACATACTCGTATGTTAGGACGATCCAGTCGGGGGCCCAGACTAAACGTCTGGCTAAACGGATATGGCGAGCGAAGCGAGCCTGACGGATAGTAATATAAATGTTCCCAGGAATAGCTCTGATTAAAGTAGCAGTGCCCAATCAATTTTTCCGCGATAAATGCATTTCAATCTTCAACTTGGTGCCAACTTAACACAGTCAACTCAACTTAATGCCAACCTGACAAAATTATTAATTTAGTTACCAGTTAACAACTGTTTCGAAGAGGTACTCTCTCTAGATTATAGTTCTATATTAACATATGGTATGGACATTTTTAAATTATAATTAAGAGAATAAGAAGAATATACACGCTAAAAGACGAACTTTAAACCCTTAAAAACCACCCTTAGAGTTGAAATATTACCAAAAGATTTCTTAGTGCGCCTCTAAAGGGCCAACTGAACATACCTACCAAATTTGAACGTTTTTGGTCCGGTAGATTTTTAGTTCTGCGGGTGAATGAGTGAGTGAGTGAGTCAGTCAGTCAGTGAGTGAGTGCCATTTCGCTTTCATATAATAGATTTTTATGTTATCATTTTAATGTCATTGGACTTCCTTATTATGTACATGCATAACTCAAGACTATTAGCACGATCTTAAGTCATAAATTAGCAGGAAGAAGTGATAAAAAAATTGCGTTAGGTTGAGGAACTTTTTCGCAAATTTCTCTTTGTATAAACAAATCTTTTGACTACAGCTAGAGTTTGGATCTAGGCTATAGTGAGGTCCACGTTATTGACCGAGCGAAGTGAGGTCTAAGATTCAAGTCAACGGTTTGGCATTTCTCTTAATGTTCAAATGTTTGAATGTTTTTATATGTTTTTATGTTGCGCATTTACGGCGAAACGCGGTAACAGATTTTCATGAAATTTGACAGGTATGTTCCTTTTTTAATTGCGCGTCGACGTATATTAAAGGTTTTTGGAAATTTTGCATTTCAAGGATAATATTAGAGGAAAAAGGAGCCTCCTTCATACGCCAATATTGGAGTAAAATCAGACTATAGAATTATTAATCATAAATCAGCTGACAAGTGATTACACAGATGTGTGGAGAAGCCAGTCTATTGCTGTATTTCCATAAGGTCTATAGTTTCAATCAGTTACTTGTGGATGAGAATACTGCATGAGGTCTACTGTTCACAGAACTACTAGTAATGGAAGTGGAGAAAGATAGGAAAACAACGTTGCCGATCCTCTGTTTTGATGATAGACAAGGATAGCGACACCAATGTTGATCAAATACTGCCATTATAGCGTGAACCTCACTGTAGACATGAACTACCTTGGAACGAGGCTAGATGCGTTTACACTATTGCCAGTAGTTGATGACAATAAAATGAAAAAAAATACAATCTTCATCTGGCGAAGTTAGGGACTCTCAAGTCCTCTCCACCACTCAAACTTGAAGTTGATGTATATCAAGTAGATTACACCTGGGATAAACAGATTCAGTACATATTATCAGAGAAAAATAATCCTATTATATTAAGCGAGCAATTTCTGTATTTGTATATTTGGTTATTTTTATATCTGGCTATTTTTATATCTGGTTATTTATGTTTAACGGATCTCGAAAACGGCTCTAACGATTTTCACGAAATTTGGAATATAGTAGGTTTATGATATGAAGATTCAATTGCACTAGGTCTCATCCTTGAGAAAACTCGCTGAACGACATTAAAAGGATAATATTCATCCTTGGCTGAAACAGCTGTGGATAGTAAAAAAGTGAGTATGTGAAAAATCAAAATATTGCATCCCCGAAATTCATAAGATGACGTATAGCCAGCTGTGAAATATAAACACGATCATTTTAGAGAATTGTGTTCTGTTAATCAATGATTAAAAATAACGAGCGAAGCTCGGTGCCCCGACATTGATTACTAAACGTATACAAGCTAAACGGTGTCTTTACTCTATGATACTAGTAGTTCTGTGAACAGTAGACCTCACGCTCATCCACAAGTACCTGATTGGAACTATAGACCTTATACCTTATACAAATACAGTAATAGACTGGCTTCTCCACACATCTGTGTAATCACTTGTCAGCTGATTTATGATGAATAATTCTATAGTCTGATTTTTACTCTAATATTGGCGTATGGAGGAGGCTCCTTTTTCCTTTAATATTATCCTTGAAATGCAAAATTTCCAAAAACCTTGTATATACGTCGACGCGCAATTAAAAAAGGAACATACCTGTCAAATTTCATGAAAATCTATTACCGCGTTTCGCCTTAAATGCACAACATATAAACATATTAACATATAAACATATAAACATTTAAACATTAAGAGAGATGCCAAACCGTTGACTTGAATCTTAGACCTCACTTCGCTCGGTCAATTACATTTGTAACATTTTGTAAACAAGTTCATGATTATACCAAGTGATTTAGGACCGGTTTCCGAGCTCGGGATTTAGCTAAGTTCTAGACTTTAAACAGCTGGAGTCAGAAAATTGGCTTTCCGAAACGGGGCGTAGTCGCAGTCCACGTTTAAATTGAATTTCGAAAAACTAGAAAATTGAACACAAATATTGAAATTAAGAGAAATAGTCTAAAGTTTCAGCTAAATTGAATTATTTAGGAGTGTTTCATTTAGTCGAGTGAAAACGTTTCCAAAATTATAGAAATGAGAAAATAAAGTTATCTTGAAAGCTGCGACTACACGCTGTTTCGGGAATCCAGTTTTCTGACTTCAGCTATTTAAAGTCTAGAACTTAGCTAAATCCTGAGCTCGGAAACCGGCCCCAAAAGTGGACAAGCTAAACCTTTCTTCACTCTATGATAGTTATAATCTACAAAATTTTGTGAAAAATGTTAAAGATAAAGAAAAGGTAATTTCTTGAAATGGCACAATGTTACATTACTCTTATATTATCTTCTACCGCAGTTCATCAGTTTATTTTTTTCA
This sequence comes from Nilaparvata lugens, assembly GCF_014356525.2. Lineage (NCBI taxonomy): Eukaryota > Metazoa > Arthropoda > Insecta > Hemiptera > Delphacidae > Nilaparvata > Nilaparvata lugens. The sequence continues at coordinate 63,587,121 of NC_052510.1, forward strand.
TTCAACTTGCAACGGTACAACACCAATTTTACAGGAAAATGACAGAGAAAAACAGATACAAGCAAAGGAGAATGAAGTTGGATGAAATACATCGTGAATCAGGTAGGATGATAACAGTAATTGTCATTCGACATGAAAATATTTCAACAGCAGAATGCGATGTCTTTCGACAATTTTGACGAAATCACACGGATTTCTTAACACTGAACACTGTTTGCATGTTTGATAGTCATCAGCCTGACATGCCGACAAACGTGAAGAGTGCGGTATAAGTGTGACAGAGAAGGACAAAAACAACACATAGACGATGAAAGAGAGAGGGGACGAGACCGAGGAAGAAAGCGGGAGTAAAAATCTGGTGTGGCGCACTCACACAACTTTCCTGCCGTTATAAAAATTGATCACCTGACGCTAGTGTTCTCGCGCATCTCAAGTCTACTATTCAAAGATATGAGACAACTGGTGATAGGTCAATAACGCTGGAGACACACATGAGGTCTGCTATCTCTTCATAGTGAATGATTTAATAGAATCAACAATAAATTGCAATTGAATAATCATATTTTCTCGAATTTAAAGCTTATTTTCAATTTTTGGTGGAAATGTTACTGGACATTAATTGCAGAGATTTTCATGCTCAATCTTTTCCAATTGAAATTTTTTGTTCAAATTTATTGTATATGGAGGCTTATAATTGAGAATCTAAAATCAAACTTTGCATAGATGGGGCGGAGCTCCTGAAATTTTTCACAGATATAGGACTTGTTGCAGTTGATAGAGCTTATCAATGACTATTTCAGGTATTTGATCAAAATCGTTGAAGCTATTTTCGAGAAAATCGCAAAAAGCCCTGTTTTTGACAACATTTTCGCCATTTTAGCCGCCATTTGATCGGAATTGTTCGTGTCGGATCCTTATAGTGTAAGGATCTTACGTTCCAAATTTCAAGTCACTCCGTTAACTGGAAGATGAGATATCGTGTACACAGACGCACATACACTCATACATACACACACACACACACACACACACACACACACACACACACACACATACATACATACCAAGACCCAAAAACCACTTTTGAAACGTATAGAAATTTAAAAATTGGGATACCTTAATTTTTTTCGGAAAGGAATACATTCCTTACCTATGGTAATAGGGCAAGGAAAGTAGTAGTATATTTCGCACCTAGAGCAGAAAATGAGATTTTTCCGGCTCGAAATCGGTTTTCAACTAAAAGATGATGTTCAATTTTGTGGGAGGTTGAGTTTATACTTTTTTATTCTTTCAAATGATATTATAAGATGATATTATTATAAATGTTTAAATTATTGAATAATGAACACAAATAATGAAAAGTTTTTTGATCAGCTGTTTTTTGATCACCTTTCTTAGTTCCATGTTAGCGGCTGGAAAGGGTACTCTTTCCGGCCTAGACCGGAAAGAAACCTGTTCTGACGTCAGACGAGAGTCGTCTGAAAACAATGTCTTTCTGATCTACGTAGGGACTGGAAAACAGCTGCTTTCTGTGCAGTGTGGCGAAAAAATGAAAACGTGCAATACAACCGCAGGCTATAAATGTTGAGAAATATTTACAACAATAACTGCAGCAATAAGACCCCTATGACTCGAAGAGATGTACAAATACTGGAATATGATGAGTTGAGTTGACATGATGAGTAAACGTCATTAAAACAACATCTAGTTGATTGTCGTGCGACAGACACAGACAACCGCAGCACGATTTTCAGCACTGAACTGCAACCACCTTCACTTCAAACTGTCAGATTCATTTGAATGTAAAGCATTGTTGTTGTCAGAGGATGTCGTAACCGTGGCCCTCTGCTCTATAGTGAGTTCCACGTTATAATGGCAGTGGAGAAAGATAGGTGAACAACGTTGCTGATCCTCTGTCTTGTCAATGCCTTCTATAGACGGTAGCTGATACAGGTTTATTGATGTAATATTAACTGTTTATTCTCGTTCATAATTATATCGATTATATTCTATTGAGCAAGAAGTTATATTTTTCAATAATTTTATAATTGAGATGAAATATTTTGTGAATTCTTAATTCTACATTGTTTAAAGACAATGTGGCAACAGAGCAAAGCGAGAAAGAGATAGCGCTATATTCTTTGTTTAATGATAGACAATATATAAAGTAGACTATCACAAGAATAGTAATACCATTGCTAATTAAACACTGTCATTATATATTTCATATCAAGCAAGAAATTATATTTTTCAATAATTTCATAATTAAGATGAAATATTTTATTAATTGATGATCAATTCTACATTGTTGAAAGAAGATCTGGAAAAAGAGCAAAGTGGAGAAAGATAGAAGAGCAAAATTGCCGATCCTCTATCTATTCAATGACATAGGTTTATTAATGTAATATTAACTATTAATCCACGTTTTAAAATAATCAATTGTATTTTATTAACCAAGAAATTATACTGTACTTTTCAATAATTTCATAATATATTTTCATAACTAAGATGAAATATTTCGTTAATTCATTATCAATTCCACATTTTTAAAAGACGATCTGGCAACAGAGCAAAGCGAGAAAGAGATAGCGCTATCAGCTTTGTTGAATGATAGACAAGGATAGCAATACCACTGCTAAACAAACACTGCCATTATAACGTGGACCTCAATTTAGTAAACCTTCAAGTCCCAAGTAGCTTCCGTGAGGTTATTACAGTCAGATCAATTTCAAATTTCCAAGATTGTTTGTATGGGCAGCATTTGTGTAATTAATTATAAAACTGCTGACTGCTTGAAATGAATATGAACTGGACAAGTATGTGGTTCAACCAGCTGATACTGATGACCTCATTCCTGACAAGGACGCTTGTAGCTCTTTTATCCTTGTCCGGTCCATTCCGTAACAGCCTCTTCTTTATTCTAGTTCTTCCTGTTTACCTCATTCTCCTCTTTCTCTCTTTTTAAGATTCATCGAAGTTGATATTGTACTGAATATTTTCGAAATTGTGACACTGAGGACCCTTCTTATGATTCACTATCCTATTATATTAAGCGATCAATTTCTGTATATTATATATATTTGGTTATATATTTATGCCCAACGGATCTCGAAAACGGCTTCAACGATTTTCACGAAATTTCGAACATAGTAGATTCATGGTATGAAAATTCGATTGCACCAGGTCTCATCCCTGAGAAACCTTGCTGAAGGACATGATAATCATGATAATAAAAAGGATAATAATCATTCATCCTTGGAAAAACAGATGATAATTTCGTCGTCTGTCGATAACAGAAGATGCGTGTGCCTGTGTGGGAGAGAGACAGAATTATGTTCAGCTGTATAATCAATCAGCTTATCTCACGAGAAATATCATAATAGAAATTTCAATCGACTTGATCAAAATAATCTTATTTGTTGACATGACATGGTATATCATAATTTTCAAAGTTTAATCATTTTACAGTTTTAAGTGATTAGTGAGTGTTATTCTGTTATTCAATTTGGTTTGTAAACAATCTAAATTAGAACTTTTCTGTTTTCAAATTTTCGAACTGAAAATCGAACCTGAATTTTATTCAAGAGTATGGAACATAACCTACTCTTTGGACTATTTATAGTGTATGAAAAAAAATTGGGGAGGAAACAGTTTTGGGCTGTGCCTGTTAGTCCTTCCATTTTAAAGAATTGTGTTCTGTTTATCAATAAATGAATAACGAGCGAAGGTCGTTGCCCCGATATTCAAACTTAATTTTGGAAGAATATCATCATTAAAATACTATCGTTTGAGCCTTGCATATCTAGTATTCCCCCTCTTCCTCCTGCTCTATCGAAACCCCTTTCTTCTCTTGCTTCTTCTTCTTCTTCTTTTTCTCCTTCTCTTTCTTCCCGTGAACTTGATCACGCAAATCGTCCTCTGTGTCGTGTTGTGTCGTGTCGTGTCGTGTTGTGTCGTGTCGTGTTGTGTCGTGACTGGTGTCATCTGCTTTCCTTTCTATTTGGTTGTCGGCAGCGGATGTTCTCTCCCGTCTTTCATCTCTCACTGACTGACTGACGTAACTGCCAGATCTGTTTCCACTTATTTGGAAGCAGTGCAATCGGTTTAGAACGTGTTTATTCTCTCGCACTCTCTCATTTCCGATTCTCTATGCTTCATCTTTCCTCCTCTTCTTCTTTTGCATGTACTCCTCCTATTATTCTCTTCCTGTTATTTTCTGATACTTATTTTTTCTCATTTCGTCACTGCACATATCCCGTCAAATTCTCGTCGCTCCTTAAACTCAAATTCTCTTCAGCGATGTCCATTTTATAATTGGCAGTGGAGCAAGATAGGAGAACAGCGTCGTCGATTCTCTGCCTTGTCACTGCCTTCTATAGAGTATAGCTGATACTGGTTTTTCTGATGTAATATCAACTGTTAATTCTCGTTTTCAAATAATTCAATTATATTTCATTCTCAAAGAGATAGTTATTTCTATATCTAGAGTGAGAAGTACTGTTTTTCTCCCTGAGGGAAAAGTTTGAAGCCCGAGGCGAAGCCGAGGGCAACAATTTCCCTGAGGGAGAAAAAACATTTTCCACTCGTGATGTACACAACATTTTTCCTCCTCCTACATTTTTATAAAATAATTTTTAAAAGAGTACTTGACCAAACAATGTGTTTCAACATAAGTAGACTCATATCAAGAGTTCAGACTGGTTTTTTTGCGCAATCCCCGAGAAATAAGGAAAAATTTTTGCGCAAATCCCCCTCCCCCTCCCCCCCCTCCCCCTCTGCGCCCCCCTCTCCTCCCCCTCTCCCTCTCCTTCTCCTTCTCCCTCTCCCTCTCCCTCCCTCTCCTTCTCCCTCTCCTTCTCCTTCTCCCTCACCCTCTCCCTCACCCTCACCCCTCTCCCAGTGAGGACGAGGGGGAGGAAGAGAGACAGTGAGGGAAAAAATAATTTCCCTTTTTGGAGGAAAAATTCCCTACTGACAGATTAAAGTGAATCCATCTTTCTACTGTCAAATTAAAGTGAATCCATATTTCTACTGTCAAATTAAAGTGAATCCGGTTTGCTTTCCACCCGACAGTTAAGAAAAATTTCACAAATTTTCTATGTGCTGTACAAACCTGCAGGCGTTGCTTTTTAAGTGTGCTCTCCGAGAATATCTATTAGTAAATTTAGTACGAACAAGCATTCCAAAAATGGCTATAGATATTCTCAGACCTATATCACTTGGGATATCAACATCATCAATATCGGTGCAGTTCTCTTAGGAAAATTCGATTTCCACTGACATTAAGTTCCCACGAGCGTGAAAGAAAACTTTTAAGTTTATGCTTGTTTAAGACTAGAGAATACTCATTGGGCAAGTTGATAACCTCTTTAAAGTCTCCTTCACTATCAATTATGTGTATGCAAATTTCACCACTATCAGGAAATGTGACATTGGTTACAGTATACCAATCGTAAGCCAAATGGTCAAAACCCCAATTTGCTTGTGGGTCTGCATCAATTGAAAATTCATTAAAGCTTGTGCAATCGAAATAAGCACTCATCTTATCAGTTTGAACGTTTCAAAGCAAATGACACCTTCTGTTGCTGCAATTCGACGCGTGCTATACTTTCCCTATCTAATGTGATGTCCAGCTATGCTTACCGCTCGTTATAGATTTTCTTTTGGGGCTAATACAAACCCAGCATATTGACCAAGACCCATTTTCGATGTAATCAAATCTCCCACCTGTTCCTCACTCAAATTATGTTGTTTAGCTTCTATCCAATTCATATTAAAACTAACTTTTGCGTAATTCCTTACAATATCGTAGGCCATTTTGTGAATGAATAATTTTAAATAATCTATAAAAGCGGGTGAACATTGCAGTCTCATCACAGTATCTTTTTCAGAATTTGTAATCAAGGTTGTTAGTTCATCATTAACCTTTTTAACAGCAAGATCCAATTCATCTTTCTTAATAAAATCTTTTAAATCAGTTTTTTGTGCATATTGCTCAGTAATTTGTTTAATCAGACCATTAACAGCATCCTTTGTAACGAATTGTTTAATCCCATCAAAAATAGTAGCTTTTATTGCATCTGCCATTCCAGATAATCTTTTTTCAAATTCTTCCTTAGTTATATTTTTACTAGTCAATTTCTCCAAAACAGTATCTAAATATTTATTATCAATTACTGACGGTTGTGTTTCATTTACTTTAGTAAAAATTTCTGTACTAAGCTGTTTCAGTTTAGTGTTAAGATAGTTTCTGTCCAAGATCTCTAAATTTTTAATTTTATCAGAAATGGCTTTCAATTTTTCGTCCAAATAAGATTTATCAACCTTATTTTTGTCAATACTAACCAACTGGGTTGAAAAGGTATCTGATAAATTTTTCACTTCTCCTAATGCACTCTGTAGAGTTTGTGTTCTCTCTATGATAACTTTATCAATATTTGCACTAAAATTCTGTAATGAACTTTTAACAGCTTCACTGATTCCCTGCTGATTTATTGAATCAATTATAGTCTGTGTTATGACATCAATATTACAGGAAACCTCAGCAGTTGAAGCGGTAGCAGTAGGTGTTTCAATCCGTCCGAATCGATGCAAGGTCATCGTGACACTAAATAATTAGTTTTGCTTCTCTGAGCTCTTCTAGTATAGATGAAATCTCAACATCATGAGCAGAATTCCCAGAAGCTTTTGAGGAATAGAGTAAATTTAATCTTTCCACTAGTTCATCAAAACTATCAAAGTATTGGTAATTTCTTTCATGAGAAATATTTTTTGCAAAATTCAACAAACCTTGTCCTTCTTTTTAACAAGTTTTTTACTGGGAAATAATTTCTGAATCAATGCGATTTAATTCCATGATTACGTTTAACATAGCCTCTTCGATCTAAATGTACGCCAGTAAGTAATAAGATACGTTTGTACTTGTCAAGGTCATCATTATTATAAAGATTTCTGTTTGGTCTCGCTTTGAATAATAATTCGAGTAATCCGCGAGTTAATTGAATTCTTTCTTTATCAACATCTATATATCCATTATCAAATATTACCTGTATATCACCGATATAATACTTTTCACTTTGATCTTTGTATGAAACTCCATAAGTAATTGAATTATTCAACTTTTCCTTATGAAACACTGTTAGGTATTTGCTCAACAAATCATTGATTCTGCTAGCACCAACATCATCATCATCATCATCATCCTCCTCTCCCTCTTCCTCATCTTCATACTCATCATCATCATCATCATTATCAATTTCCATACTCTCTTGTTCCTCTTTTACTTCTTCCTTTTTTACATCATGATTAGAATGTAATGTAGATTTGGTTTTTCCCAATTCAATTATAGGTTCAATTAATGGCAAAAGAGATTTCCTATTGAATTCATCCGTTCGTTTTTCAAAATTAATAAGGCTTTTATGCTTGTCACTAATCACCTTTCGTAATGTCTTAATCGTTTCTATTAAATTCTCCTTCCTGTTATTTACTAAGCTATTTCCTCTCCTCTTCCTCCCCCTCCTCCTCCTACTCTTATGTGTTTTAGACAACATGACTGTACAAAGAATTAATCTCTACTGAGGGGAAAGTATCGTGTCCAGTGAATCCCGATATTTTCCTTCTTTATAGTACATTCTTTTAAAATTGTAAGAAAGTTATGCGGTTTACGATTCCAAACTGTATGACAAAGTTTACTGAAATCTTTATAAGACATATCTCCTCCAACATGATCTCTGTGAATTAATTTGAGACTCAATAAATCCATCTTAAAAATTATTATCATATTTGCGTTATCTCTAGTGAAATGTTTCTGTGTGGCACCATAACTCTGAATTAAATATGCAGTATCAATATTACGATGACGACCCATTGTAAAATATTCTCTAATCTGTGGTACATTACTCAGTTGCAAGTCATCATATAGGTAAGAAATCACCTTACTTTACTTTCAGCGATGCAATTTCAGCGACCCCCACTCCTCCTACCCCTGTCACATGATCACACACCAATCAAATAACTAACTAACCTTTGATTTGCTATGTCCTCCTTCCTCCTCCTTTGTACTCTGTTCTCCTCCTCCTCCCCTCCGAGGACAAAAATTGTCCTCCGTTCTCCTCCTTTGTCCTCCTCCTTTGTCCTCCTCCTCCACTTGTTTAGCAGGAAAGAAAAATGAGAGAGGAATGCGGAGAAGGAGGGAGAACATTTGTGTAATTACACTCAATGCTATGACAAGCTACAATGGACATACATCTCCTAGAATACAAAATCTAAAATTTCTGTCGGATGTTTGGAAAAACTTGGAAGACACACCCTTCACACAAAATCTAGTTATCTCATTGCGCATGCGCAGTATCCTTCTCCTTAGCTGTATCCCTATAAATACTCCAGAATATTTGACATTCGCTCAGTTTGATAGTAGCAGCGAAACAGTGAACATGGCTTCTTCCAAAGTGTTTAGTGTGTCTCAGCTTTGTGGTAATAAAATAAAGCCTACCAATGAGCGGTTTGGTTTGTGGGTGTTGACAGAAAATCTATGCAATGACAACCTTATTACAGACATTGGGAAAATTGATTACACTGATGAGAAGAACTGTTAGTGCAGGATGAATCAAATCTTGTGCCTATAACAGAACCTTTTTGTGACAATATTATGCTTGTGAAAATCTGTGGTTTGGAGGATGTCAAGAACTGAATAAAAGACGATTTATTCTAAAGAAGGAGATGTGTGGATCATTCAACTTATACTTGAGAGGAAAATTCTCTAATATGGTGTCAGCTAAGCATGGAGTTAAAGCAAAGTTACCATACTTATTGGACAGTGGAAGCGATATGTCAAAGAAGATTCTACAACTGCTGGGGAGGACAACTATAGAGAAGTGCAGCAGAAGTACTACAATCCAGTGGGGATACCATACAAAGTAGAGCTTGCCGATGTCCCCATTGCTACATTAATGGAGGAATTACCAACAATATTGGAGCAGCTAAGGAAGGAACATTTCTATCTTCTGGACTTGGACATAACACAGGACTTTGCTGGAATATTTAACAAGAGTGGAATGTGTGATTTTCTAACTACGAATCATTGTTTTTGTTTCCAAGGAGAATATAAAGAAGACTATAATGTAATTGTGAATAATGATGGAACTGTTGGAATTGATTGCTTGACTTGGGTTAATAATAATGTGAGAGTAAAAATTTATAATAAGTTTATTTGTCAAATGACGAGCCCTGGTGTAAATAAGCAGTTAGGTAACCATATTGTAGACTTTATTGCCTGTCCAGATACAAGATTATGTGAAACCTTTACCTCTGACTTGGCTAAAATGCATGGTATTACACGTTTGGAAGCAACAATTTATAACTACAGCATTAGAAATAACTATAGCTCTAATCAATTCGACCCTATTCAAGATTGCTTGTCACTCTTAAATGACAGTAAGACTTATTTCCAAAATGCTCCTATATTTTCTGTATCCTTAGCTAAAATGTGGACTAAACTAACAAACAATTTGAAGAATAGCTGTTGTTTGGTTTTTAACAATCTCTACAATATGTTACTGGGGAAATAGCAATACCAGAAATTGACTGGAGTACAATTAAATCTGCCTACCAATCCACAACAACGAAATAAAATAATATCCTATGTAATCTCTGCATTTAGCTTTAATCTACTACCTATTAATTATGTGGAAATTTTCGAGGATGCAGACAACAAGGACAATATTAGTTTTATACAAAAGTGTTATATTAAGAGTGGAGAGACTTATTTCTCCAAGTCAACCACAGTTTTCTCTACCATATCCAAAGTTGTTGACCTAGATGAGTTGGGTCTTGTAGCAACAGGTAACTTGATACCACAAGTCTTAAGAAAACGAGCAAACATAACTTGTAAGCTTCTCCATACCCTGTTAAGAGATACAGCCCTTGTCTCCTATCTCAGTGCTATCAGCAAGAAGCGTAAGCTAGAACTGGATGAAATTGATCTAAAACGGAGGAAAATTGAGTTTTTAGAGGCTACAGAGAGCATAAAGGAGCAGTACAAACAACTTATAGAATTTGAGGAAGAAATAGAAAATTTGAGAGAGGAACTTGAGCCATATTTTTATTCACATTGGAGGAATTTTGAGCCTAGTGGGGTTTATAATGTGACTGCATTTTCTGTAAATATTAAGGGAAAATTTCCATATGTAGGTGTTTTAGGAGAAAAGGAAGGTTCGAAAAATGTGTACATTGTAAAAGGATATCACAAAAATGTTTTTCTAAATGCATACAACGCAATAGAAGACCTTAAGAAAGTGGGTTATTTTGTAATCCCATACAACGAGCAAAAAGAAATTATTTGTCTACCAAGGGAAGAAATTATTTGTGGAATTACCACCAATGGCATGACAAGCTATAATGGTAACACATTTCCAAAAATACAAAATCTAAAATTTTTGTCAGATGTTTGGAAAAACTTGGAAGACACCCCATTCACACAGACAGAAGTGGAGCAGTATAATAACATCACAATGCTGGAAATTAAAGGGAAAGTAAAAGTAGGACAGTGCAAAAGATTAGAAGAATTACCAGAAGGAACAGAATTAGTCATTATTGCAATAAAAGAAGTGTACAATAGAAACAAGATACGGTATATTTTACAGTTTGAGAGCCTAGAAGAATTGTATGTGTCTAACTATTGGTTAGAAGAAGAATTTGAGAGCTCTAACATTGATTTGAATTATAAAATTAGAATTAAGCTAGATGTTCTAAAGCATAACCCCAGTAGACATAAGGAAAGAGTTGTATTTTGTATTTAAGTTAAGGTATTGTAAATAGTCGAAAATGTGAGTGCAGAGAAGGTTGTAATCCAATGTGACATCATCCAGGCTAAGAGCAGTGATGGGTATAGCCAAGGTCACGTGATAGGGGGAGGAGGAGTGGGGGTCGCTGAAATTGCATCGCTGAAAGTAAAGTAAGGTGATTTCTTACCTATATGAATACATCTTTATACTGTAAAATTAAAGTGAATGCTAGATGAGTGAAAAAATAATTTCCCTTTTTCCCTTTTCTACTGACAAATTAAAGTGAATCCATCTTTATACTGTAAAAAGTGATTGGTTTGCTTTCCACCCGACAGTTAAGAAAAATTTCACAAATTTTCTATGTGCTGTACAAACCGCAGGCGTTGCTTTTTAAGTGTGCTCTCCGAGAATATCTATAGTAAATTTAGTACGAACAAGCATTCCAAAAATGGCTATAGATATCCTCAGACCTATATCACTTGGGGTATCAGCTCTATTGATGTCTTAACAGAATGATCTAAGTTGATCTTTTACATTTTTTATCTGCAATGTCATACAAGCATTTCCAAAGTTCATCGGTATTTGTAACAATAGTTGAGAAATCATTTGCACTACAATAATGTAGATGACCTGTATCTAGTATGTTCAATAATTCGAAAATCTCAGATAAAATTGGAAAATGTACATTTCTGTTTTTGTTAACGGTAAATCATCGCCTTGGAATCCTGTTGAAAATTAATATTTTTGCAATAGAATCAAATTCATTGAATGAAATTGACATCAAGAGGCGAGATAATTTTTTGAATTTAGCAAAGCTAAAACACTGCATGACCTCGATTATGTTATGAACAATAATGTGCACTTAGCTGTAACAGAGTTGACTCTGAGGGGGCGTATCTCTTGATAAGCTCAAGCTGTAACAGTTGTGTCTGAGGGGGCGTTTCTCGCGTGCTCACTCAATCAAGTCTACACTGATACTAAACCAAAATGTTCGAGGAAATATCTGAATTAAAAAATTTCACTACAACAATACATCATAACTTCATCTTCAATTTTAATCAATTTATCTACAGACAAATTGTATGGACGGTAATAGCACAAATAGTCTTTTATATCGTTCAAATTAACTGTGCTTAGAAAAATAGCCTTTAATTGTTTCGCCAAACTATAATTTTCACTAGATGATTTCTGAATTGCACTTTCACACTCATCATACCAGTCTATGCAGTTTTTTAACCTCACTTCCAATTCGTTGTCAGCAGCTAACCACTTTGCCGGATCCATCGTTGTCGAGTAGTAAAACTATGTGTAGGCTGGCACTATTATAGAGTAATTAAACGGTCTTTCTTTGTCTGTAGACAGACAACATGTGCGAGCTTTATGCAGTCTCAGTGCATGCGAGCAATAAACACACTGTAATTCCTTTCCGTTGTAGAAGAATCCATAACGTGCAAAGTTTCTTTTCTGAGCATTCGTATACATAGGCGCCAATTTCATACTTTTCATACGAGTATTCTCGCACAAGAAATTATTGTTTGATACATATTTTTAAACAGCAGAGAATTATAATGTTGGGCAGAGAATAAAGCACACCTTCCATCGGGTCTATACTTATGTATCTTACATGCATCATAACACCACGAAGTGGTGAAAAAGCTGAAATCGGGCTTGAGAAAGTCCTCCGGTATGCATTGTACGTTAGAATGCAATCTTCTCAAAAACTTTGCTTTCTCAGTTCCTTTTGTAAAAATTTTTTCATAACCTGCGAGGTATTCACGGATAATTGTCTCATTCCATTCCAAATCTCCATCGCTCCATTTTATTTTATGATAGTTACGTTCCAGCCATGTTACGTCGTTAAACAATTTTGTAGTCAATTCCATCTTTGGAAATGGTGATTTGAAATGAAATACAACATAATTATTGCTCTCATCGACAATAGCAAGTTCTTTCACAATAATTTGATTACAAGTTTGCTTAACCAGTGAAGATCAACCGTAGCAATTTTCGTAGGTGTCTGCTTTTGCACTCCTTTCTGTTCCTCTTCACGTTTCTGTTCCTCCACCTCTGGCGCCCCTCCCCTCCTCCTCTCCTGACTTCTGGATTGGTGTACTGCTTCTCCTTGGTTCATAATAGAAATTTGTTGATTCAATATCGTAAAGTAGCGACGACTGAGCTTTGTCCAAAATATCAGAATCAAGATCACACTGGATAGAGCGAGTTTGTGGCTTGTCCACCAAAATATCAGAACACAAAGAATAGGACATGATTCCTGTTCAAAGGTAAAACTGATAATGGCTTACATTTGGTGCAGTACACACCTTATATAACCTGCAGTGATGCACTCTATCAACAAATTACTGAACTTCTTTCACCATGCTCGTGAGTGGCGTGTACTCCATCACACGATCGCTAATTAAAACACATACGCGGAAGTATTTGCAGGTACTGCACTATTAAATTCCATTTCAATACGAACATCTGTCGATGATTTCAAATGACTTGGTTGGTGTGAACAATCTACAACAATCAGCGGTGTTGATTCACAAAACGTTTTAAAATCGATTTCTGTTCCAAGTTCGCTATTGATTGAATGATTATAATACGAGGGTGCGAAATCCAGGAACATGCGGTATAAAACCTCCTTCTTACCTAGCAGATTTTCGTATGGATAATACTCACTATTCAAATATACTTTAACATTGTAAATATTACAGCTGTCAAAATTAGATATTGATTTTTTAATTTTATTCTTTCGATCAGTTTGAAATGCAATTATAACATATTTTGGAGTATCAAAATTCGATGTTGTGCGTACTGACCAAGAATGAACAAGTGAATTTTGCAAATTTGGTAATTCACAAATTTCCCAATGGCGGAAACTTAATTTCAGTGGAGTGTCGGCATCGAGCAGTCTCAAAAATTTCAATCGCACATGATCTTCTAAAGTAATGTAGGGCATCCGCCATTGGAGCTTAGTAATTTTTACACTAACCTCTGTACCGGTTGCAGACTCGACGCAATTGAGGTCTGAGGGCGACCTCAATAATACAAGCTCTTGTTTCAAGTTTAAAATTATTCTTTGAAAATCTTCAAAAAATGGAAGGATTAATTTCAACGGCACACAGAAAGTGAATTTATTATCTGTTAGCTCATATCCTGCTCTATCAAAACCAGCTAAATGATATGTGTTTTTATCAGATGCGTTCTTCACAAGAATAGCTTTAATTGTAGAAGTTAAACCAATTAATCTTGATTTGGAATTTGTTGACCTGCTAATTCGTATCGTATTTCATCAAAAAGGTTGCCCACTATGTTACTGCTTAATTTATAGTCTGCCGCAATGGGCGCACCAGCCGGTTGAGTTGCCTCTCCTGCTACTGTAATCGCAGGCGCTGCTGGTTTTGTACAGCTCACCGTTCCCTCAATTAATATAAATGATTTGCAAGGTAAAGTATAAACATCCAATGAATATTTTTGGAATGCTTGTTCGTACTAAATTTACTATAGATATTCTCGGAGAGCACACTTAAAAAAGCAACGCCCCCAGGTTTGTACAGCACATAGAAAATTTGTGAAATTTTTCTTAACTGTCGGGTGGAAAGCAAACCGGATTCACTTTAATTTGACAGTAGAAAGATGGATTCACTTTAATTTGACAGTAGGGAATTTTTCCTCCAAAAAGGGAAATTATTTTTTCCCTCACTGTCTCTCTTCCTCCCCCTCGTCCTCACTGGGAGAGGGGTGAGGGAAAGGGAGAGGGAGAGGGAGAAGGAGAGGGAGAAGGAGAGGGAGAGGGAGAGGGAGAGGGAGGAGGGAGAAGGAGAAGGAGAGGGAGAGGGAGAGGGAGAGGGAGAAGGAGAGGGAGAGGGGGAGGAGAGGGGGAGGAGAGGGGGAGGAGAGGGGGAGGAAAGGGGGAGGAGAGGGGGAGGAAAGGGGGAGGAGAGGGGGAGTTTGCGCATGCGCAGAGGGGGAGGGGGGAGGGGGGAGGGGGGAGGGGGATTTGCGCAAAATTTTTTCCTTATTTCTCGCGGATTGCGCAAAAATTCTTCCTTGAACTGTCTAATCTAAGCTACTAACATAATCTAAAAAGTAAACAGAAAGCCAGCTGCTTATAATCACAGTTCTCCGCTGACAGCGCTATCTGTCGGCCAAACTTGCAACAACAATGGCCGCCACAACTACAGCTATGATGAAGTTCCCTGTTTCAACTGTACGTTTTTAAAATAGAGATGCTTCTCATGTTATTTAAATGGAGTTACCTTTACGCTCTAGGGAGTTTTCCTTTTTTTCCCTCTTCTTCTTCTTACAGCTCAATCGTTTGATTGGTTGGCAGCCTTCCATCTAAATCTGTCCATTGCTACTCTCTTCCATTGTTCATAGCTCATAGCACCCAGATCCTTCGTCATTTGTCTTAAGTACTGTAGCCGGGGTCTCCCACGACCCCTTTGTCCATCAACTGTACCTTCCAGAATACTTGACGTAAATGCGTCGTGTCTTATTATATGTCCAATCCAAGAATGTCGTCTGGCCTTGAGAAAATTCAGAAGAGATCTTTTTTCTGCCGCCCTCTGGAATACCTCCTCATTCGTAACTCTGTCTGTCCATTTTATTTTGAGCATACGCCTCCAACACCACACTTCAAAAGCATTCAGAGTCTTTTCCTCAGCCTTACCAATAGTCCACGTTTCAGACCCATAAAGAGCTATACTCCAAATGCAACTCTTTATTAGTCTCTTTCTTATTCCAAGGTTAGACTATTTGAGGAAAGAAGCTGCCTTTTACTAATAAACATACCCTTAGCTTCTCTGATTCGGCGCTTTATATCCAGTCTATCTTTCCCATCTTCTGATATAATGCTTCCAAGATATTTGAACATTTTTACTTGCTTCAGGGCGTGATTATCTAATTTAGTGGATACATTTTCTGTGACTTTTGAGCAGACCATTACTTCTGTCTTTATCTTATTTATCTCCATATCATATTTATTTCGTAGAATCTCATGCAAGGTGGTTAGAGCTCTTTCTAAACTTATTTTATTATCCGCTATTATAGCTATATCGTCTGCAAAACGAAGCATCTGAATCCGAACTCCATTTACCTTGATGCCACTACAGCACTCCTTGCATTCATTAATAGCTTGCTCTATATAAATGTTGAATAACAATGGTGACAAACTACAGCCTTGACGCACTCCTCTCCTTATAGCAGCCTCTCTCTGCTGCTCACCTATCCTTAATAATGCTGTTTGATCCTTGTACAACTCTCGAATGATCCTTCTATCTCTATAATCTATTTTGATGTCCTTTAATACTTTCATAAGTACATTCCAATTCACCCTATCGAATGCCTTAAGCAGATCTACAAAAGCAATGTATACCTGCTTGTTCACCTGAAAACTTTTCTCCACAATATTTCTGATACACAATATTGCTTCTCTTGTGCCCTTGTTCTTTCTGAAGCCGAATTGATCATCCGCGAGATTTGCATCAATTTTCCCCTCAATTCTCCTCAATATAATATTCGTAAGTAACTTCGAGGCATGTGCTAGGATACTTAATGTTCTATATTCTTCGCATCTTATTGCCTTGTTCTTCTTTGGTAACAGCACCATCAGACTCTCTTTAAAATCATCTGGGATTTCTCCAGTGTTATAGATTGAATTTATGAGGACAAATAACAAGTACCTAATATCTTCATCCAGTGCTTGTAATAGTTCTGCCGGTATATTATCTGAGCCATATGCTTTCCTTGATTTCAGCTCATGTAAGGCTTTCTCAATTTCTGGATAAGTGACTGGTGGTCCCAGCTCATCATGAGGTACATCTACTTCTTCCTCTAGTTCTTCCAAGGCATTTGAATTACTGTAAAGATTTTCTACATATTGCTTCCATCTATCTGCAACCTCATCATTGTCCATCAGCATTTTCATATCTGTTGACTTGATAATGTTACTTTTCACAGAGTGCTTACCAAACATCTTTCTTATTAGGCTATACGATTTTTCTACATTTCCTCTAACAAACTGATTCTCAATTTCATCGCATCGTTCCCCTAACCATACCTGTTTATCATTTCTGGCACTTCTGTTCACAAGATTTCGCAATTTATTATACTCACTTCTATTTTTGTCATTTTTGTGTTGCCTTCTCTTTTCAATTAGCGCTATGGTTCCATCACTTACCCAAGGCTTAAGTGGCTGCTCCTTCTGCTTGCCTACTATTTCTCCTGCAGAGGTCAAAATAGCATTTTTTAAATTTCCCCAGAGATGCTGTGTGCCCAGTCCTGGATTCTCTATCTCATTCCTTAAGACCTGTTTGATTCTGTAATTGTATTCATTAACATTTTCCTCTATTTTCAGTTTCCCAATATCCCATTTGCTGTTGGTTGGTTTCCTTCTGAATGAATCCTTTCTACCTTGCAAATTGTAATCCATTATAACTATGTTGTGATCACTACAGATATCTGCACCAGGATACGTCTTACATTGCTGGATGTACCGTTTATGCTTTTTCCTCAAAATTATATAGTCTATTTGATATCGTGCTATGTCTCCTGGCTGGGTCCATGTGTACCGGCGTCTAAGGGGCTGTTTGAAGATTGTGTTAGCGATAACAAAGTTCTTCTCCACACAGAAGTCTACAAGCCTCTGGCCGCGTTCATTTCTATTGCCCAATCCATACTCACCGATCACTTCACCATCTCTTCCCTCTCCAACCACAGCATTCCAATCACCAAGAATAATTAAAGTCTCATTATCTTTCACATAGTTTAGTACCTCTTCAATCTGTTCATATACCTCCTCTAAGTCCTCATCACTATATCCAGATGTTGGCATATATAGTTGCATGATAGCTATATGTTCCCCTGCACTCTCCAACTTGATCAAAATTATTCTATCACTGAACAGCATATAACTTGTCACTCTTCCTCCCCACTTCTTATCCAAAACTATCCCCACTCCAGTTGTACTGCGTTTGTCACCTGAGAAAATAATCCTGTAGTCTCCGCTCCAAAAGTCACCCTCATCCTTCCATTTAATTTCACTCATTCCAAGGACATTGACATTCAGTCACTTCATTTCCAGTTTCACATTCTCTATTTTACCACACACACCCAATGATCTTACATTCCAAGTAGCAACTCTTAAAGTTCTCTTTTGCTTGATGAACCCATTTGAAGCTGTCCCCACCCGGAGATCCAAACGGGGGACTATTTTACCTCCGGAATATTTAGTTACAGATGGACTCAACATGATAATTTGGCTGCTTCTGAGAATTATCGCAATGGATCTTTAATGCAGTGGTCATCTCCTGGCCTTCCACATCCCAATGCCATTGACCAATTTGGTTCTTCCGCCTTCTGGGACACTTTCATATCCCAAGGGCAATAGGGTGCCCTCCTTCCACCCGCTCATCCACCCGAAGCTGTTGGCACTTGGTGGGAGGTAGAAGTGACATTATAGAGAAAAACAATAAAATGAGAAAGAAGAATTTTCCCAAGGTAGGGAGGACAGGATATAGAAAAAGAGCAGCACGCGGCCACAGGATAACAGAATGACACCTTACCGAAGCAAGATGCCCCCCTACCCCTTTAGCCGCGCACTGCAAGAGAATGGTACAAAGCTGAGTCAATAGGAAGGTGCCATTCTAGAAATGAAAGATCCAAGCATGTCGAAGAAGAAGAAGGTCATAGGAAGAAGGGCTTGGAAAGGGGAAGGTCCCTTTTAGTCGCCTCTTACGAACAAGCAGGGATTACTGTGGGTACACAAAAAATACATTTTTTCCCTACCGAGAGCGAAAAAGTGACTCTTCAGTATTATGTTCCAGTGAGTAAAGTAAGCACTTTAGACAGGAGGTGGAGAAATAGTTATTTGTGCAACTAGTGCGCAAAGTGACAGTTTGCTGCACCAAAAGAAACGTTTACGCCCGAGCCTACGGCTCGGGCGGAATGGTTTCTTGAGTGCAGCAAACAAACTTTGCGCACGTATTTCACATTAAATTTTTCCTACAGTTACTATTGAATATGAAAAGTGGGTAATTATAGGTAAAATTCACTGAAATCCATCAAATGTTTTTCTGTGTAATTTTATTATTAATAAAAACCTTAATTTAATTAAAATTGAATTATAATGATTAGTAATTCAATTGAAAATTTATGTGACTGCTTGAAGGGGGTTTATGTTATGTAAGCATTGAAATGACTATAATGAAGGCACATAATGGCAAGGCAATGCTGTTCTCCACTGCCATTCATTATAACGTGGGCCTCACTATGAGTATTACCAACTTAATTTTGATTTTCCTGCACTGGTGCTCCATACAACCTTCTAACTATTTTGCGTTGTCATGCTGCAAATCTGGAGTATGCAAAGTACACACTTTGCGCACTAGTGCGGAAAAGTGATTCTTTGCGGCCTGCAATCAGTGCAGAAATTGTCACTTTTCAAGGTATCTGTAGGAAAAATACATTTTCGCCACACTGCACAGAAAGCAGCTGTTTTCCAGTCCCTATGTAGATCTGAAAGACCTTGTTTGCAGACGACTCTCGTCTGACGTAAAGAAACAGGTTCCTTTTCTGGTCTAGGCCAGAAAGTGTGCTCTCTCCAGCCACTTGGAAGTTCATAGTTAATAAGTCATCCACTAGATCGGGCGAGTGTCCACTTTCTTCATCAAGAGTCGCCATGATTTCAGTTCGAATTTCGAATCAAACTAATTCAGCATTCGCTTTGCAACCATTTTTATTCAATTATATATTGTTGATTAGCGCATTCCGAATTTTCAAAGATGCTTGAAGATGACAACGCCCGTGATATTCCAAGTGAAATTTTAAATGAATATTCGAAATCCTGACTGCAAATCTTCTACCACTAAAATCAAGAGATAGGTATGATAACGAGTATTCTTTATTTTGTATTCTTTATTGTTTTTGTCAACAATACCTGTAGTGTGGCGAAAAATATCGTTCACACCATGGGCAAAAATGTTTTTTCCGGCTCTCAATCTTTTCTGAGCGCTTGTAAACCGATTTCGAGCTGGAAAAATCTCATTTTCTGCTCTAGGTGCGAAATATACTATTCTTGACGATTAAAAAATGATATTTCATAATTAAAATTGAATTTCTTGTTAATTAAGCGTATTGTTGAAAAACGATTAGGCAACGTTGCGGAGCTAGAAAAGCATAGCGCTATCTGCTTTGTCAAATGACAGACAAGGATAGCAACACAAATGTTAATCCAGTATACTACCATTATAACGTGAACCTCATCATCTCCATAGAGATTTTAATTTGATTGTTATTCTTTGATAATGTGTTTGAGTATATCGGGACTTTACTTTGTAATTTAATTTTTTGTGATGGATAACTTTGTCTCCTTGTTTGTCGGTTTGTCTGTCTGACTTATGGTTGCCTGATATAAATTTCAATCCTCACTAATTTCTCTCTTACTTACCTTTGCTTTTTCAATCTTCCTATTCCTTCATAAACTTTTTTATCTCCATTCTACACAAGATGGTAATACATAATTGCATAATAATTATTCAGTATTTTCCTAAATTATTTAGGAAATTATCAGATACTTGTATTATATTATAACTCGAAACTATATGTCATTATTATGCAAAAGAGTGCAATCAAGCGTTTCAAACGTTCATTCTCAGACGTTGAGTGCTTCTCCCATGTGGCATGATTATTTCTGAGGTCATGCCAAGTGGTGATGAAGAACCCATACACTTTGCATGTTCACAATATTTGCAAATTATGCATATTTCTTGTGTAGAACTATGTAATATAACTTATGGAGGTAGCGTGTTACATTGGAGCTCACATAAGATGTAAGATTCACTCCATAAAGTACATCAGGTACTTATCTTGTTAACATCTTCACTTGTTTAGAAAACCACTAGAGACACTTAGTTATTAACTAAGCTGCTAAGCGCAGCCGCTTAGCTATTATCCTATTATACCTATTGTATTAAGCGAGCAATTTCTGTATATATCTGGTTATTTATGTTTTACGGATCTCGAAAACTGCTCTAACGATTCTCACAAAATTTGGAACATAGTAGGTTTATGATATAAAGATTCGATTGCACTAGGTCTCATTCTTTGGAAAACTCGCTGAACGACATTAAAAGGATAATTCATTCTTGGGAAACAGATGATAATTTCGTCGTCTCTCGATAACAGAAGATGCGAGTGCCTGTGTGGGAGAGAGACAGAATTATTTCCAGGTGTGTAATCGTAATCAATCAGCGAGAAATTTTATCTAGCTAGACAATTTAATCGATTTGATCAACATAATCTGATTTGTTGACATGACATTATAATCCACCTAAACTGAAGTATATCATAATTTTCAAAGTTGATCATCATTTGACAATTTCAAGTGATTAGTGGGTGTTATTTTGTTATTCAATTTGGTTTGTATATAGTCTAAATTATGAATATTTGTTTTCAAATGTTTGAACAGACAAATTGCCCTGAATTCAGTGTATGGAACATAACCTACTTTCTGGACTATTTAGTGTATAGGCCTAAATCAAAATTCGGGGAAAAACAGTTTTGGGCTGTGCCTGTTAGTACTTCCCCAATCATTTTAAAGAATTGTGTTCTGTTTATCTAAAGTCAATAAATAAATAACGAGCGAAGCTCGGTGCCCCGATATTATTTATTATATTATATTAGCTTAGTAATATTATGAAAATTAATGGTGGATTTTACAAATTTCTGATGTAGAATTTATCGTAGTCCAATGCGAAACACAAACACATTAAAATACGTGAAACCTGTTCTTAAAATTTCCAAGCTTTGTTTCAGTTTACTACTTAGTTCGAGTGAACTATATGATAATATTTTTATCATTCTATGTGTTTTGTTGAGTTGTTCTTAATTGTTTTCTTATTTTCTTAGTCTCATAGTCTCATATCTTAGTCTCATAGACTTATTTGTTCCCTAATGATTCTGCTAATATGATTCATTAGTTTTCGATACTACTAATATTCATTTATTAATCATGGTTTTTTGTGTGCGTTGAGTTGTAATGTTTTAATGTTCAGCAAAGCTGTTTGAACATCCTCATGAGGATAAACATGGTCGGAGGAAGGGGAGGAGGTAGAGCATGACGATGAAAACGGGAAATGATAAGTAGACTAGGAGAATGAGGAGGAGGAAAGAAAGAAGAAGGAGAAGAAAATGGAAAATAGTTAGTGATGGAGAAGGTACAGCAAATTTAAGGGTTTATTCCAGAGTAAACTATGGAAAATAGTTGAAAATTAGCTACATACGAAGAACCTCTTAAGGTGCGTACAGACTTACGCGCTGCGAACATGAGCAGTTCACTTTCAATCAGCTGATGCCAAGCTTTTTATATCTGTATCTCACCGTTTCTATGAAAAAACAGATATAGTCAGCTGATTAGAAGTGAATTGCTCATGTTCGCGGAGCGTATATCAGTACGCACCTTTAGCAATCAACTAATAAGAAATAAGCCTCCTGGTTATTCAAATAGCATTATTTATCTTCAATATACTTACTCACCTCAAGGTGCGCTAAGACTTACGCGCTGCGCGACACACAAACGGAACGCGAGCAGTTCGCAGGATGATCGCAGGTTGCGCGATTCTGGTTCACGCGCAACGAACTGGCCTAGCTCCCGCCGACAGCAATGGTACACGTGGCAAGCTCGCGCTCTGATTGCGATCACCATTCATTGACAGTACCGGTAGTCGACAGTAATCGGCTTGAGTCAACAAAACATAGGCTGGGAATTTGGAACATGGAGGACTTATACCATATTATATCTTATTTTGATATATTTTTTCTATGCTTGGACTAAGTCAAATAGCAACCTAAACATTTTTCTGTCAAAATAGACAACTTCTCTCCCTCAAATCCTCGAGAAACTCGTTACACATACAGAAAGGCTAACTCCGAAGTCAGAAAGTATCACATGACTAAAAACCAACATGATCTATTCCTACAACATATATAACTGAAAGACTCCTCCTCCAAAAACATAGATATACAATCCGAAAGGGTTTCATAGGTTTTATATCGATACTGAGTTCACTACATCGATATACAATTCCAAAGGGTTCCTAGTCTATATCTCTGGAGATATCCACTGTTAAACTTTTACTTCTATATCTATGATGTTATCAACTTGAAAGTCACAGTCTCCTATATAGATAATAGCGCATCTCTACTACCCATTAAAAAAATACTGACCTCTCAAAGTGAATCCTCTGCTCACTATAATATAGAGCAAAGCACGATTCTCCGAGGTAGCAGATATTCCGTGATTGGATTTAGTCGATAAATAGCCGTGAGCAGACATGCACGCTGGCATTAGAGCTGCTGAGGAGGTCCCTCACTCACTCACTTACTCCACCTTCTCCTCACTAGCTCTTCCTCACTCGGCGGCGTGAGTGGTGCCTCCTCACCGTGGTAAAATGGTTGAGGAGAGGCCATCTAGTCCTAAGTTCTTTCCGGTGGCATTTTCCTGGTGGTTTTGGTTCTACAGTTTGGTGGTGGAAGGACGGTGCCTCAAATTGTGAGTAAATATTTTCATGACTTCATTTTTTCTGGGTTAATTTTAATTTAATGGTAGAATAACGTTACCTCAAATTTTGTGAGTAAATGCTTTTTTATTTGTAGTTTTCAATGTTTCTTGAAAAAATAGTATCTATACTATAGTTTCCTGCCTTAAATTATGAGTAAATATTTCTAGATTTCCAGTTTTCAATGTTTCTTAAAAATAGTATTAATACTATAATTTCCTACCTTGGATAATATTGTGAGTATATATTTCTAGATTCCCAGTTTTTCAATGTTTTATTAAAATAGTATCAATACTATAGTTACCTGCCTCAAATTGTGAGTGAATATTTCTAGATTTCCAGTTTTTCAATAATTTTTAATAAATAGAATAAATAGTTGGAAATGTTCTAAATAAATGGACTCTCTATATTCAATGTTCATGATTCATTGTTCTTCATGTTCAATGTTTATGATTGATTGTTCTTCATGTTCAATGTTCATCATTGATTATTCTTCATGTTGATTATGGATGATTGATTCAGTTTCCAATGAATCTCTCATATCTGTTTTTCATGTTTGATGTTGATGATTCATTCATTTACAAATATTCATGCTACTGTTGCTCCATATAACCTACTAAGTATTTTGCGTTGCCATGTTGCAAATCTGGAGTGCAGAAAAATTTTCCCGCACTAGAGCGGAAAAGTGATTCTTTGCGTTCTGTAATCAGTGCAGCAATGGCCACTTTTCAACGTAACTGTAGGAAAAACTTTGAACTTGCCTACATCACAGTTACTGTTTAATATTACAGTTACTATATCTTTATATTATACTAAGGAAAGTAGTACTTTCAACTCAATTCAATTCATTTTTATTTTTTTACACACATTTGCAAAGTTTGGTACAGATTAAAAAAATAATACATGCAAACAACAACAATAAACATTAGAACAAAATAAAAATAAAGTGGTGCAAAAAAAGGGTGAAGTCTTTGCCTAATAAAGAATGTTTTCATTTCATTCCTTTTTCTCTCTTCTCTTTCTCCCAGCTATTTCTCTCCTTCTTCTAAACAATAGATTCTCGATTTTATTGAGGCAGGTCTAGATTTCTATCGTGTGATACCGTCTGAAAACAGACAACTTGGGGAAGAGACATCCTATCGATTGGCACAGTACTGTCCTTGACTTGAAGTAGACTCCACTAGCCTTTCTTCTTTCACTAGGCTTCTCAACTTTTACTTATATACGTTGAGTAAAGTGAGATGACGTTGAATCAAAGTCCATTATAATCAAATATAAGTTCAGAAAGACAGCTGAAGTAAAATAATAGTTAGTTATTGTCTTTTACCATGGAATAAGTTGGAAAAAATATACAGAGCGTTTCAAAATGTTCTTCGGGGTTACGAAAATTCATTACAAAGAAACTATTCCACTTACAATAATGAAACAAGTATTGTACGAGAGAGCAATTCATACAGTTTTTTCCACGGGTATTGGGCAATTGGTTGACCGTCTTCCCGCTAGGTGTAGACGATAGAAAAAATGTATAATAATTATATTAGGACTTCAATATTTCTTTAAGAAACAAAAATGAATAATAGAAAATTCTTGACATCCATTCTTCACAGTATGAACCAAAGGGTTTTTATGTTCTAGAATATGTCAAATGAACGTAAACTCTCTTGAATTGAATGAACATTGAAATCAATTTTTAGCCTTCCTACTTGTTTGAGATCATAATTATTATATGCTCTCGATTGTACCATAGAGTGAAGATAGCATGAGAAGATATTCCATAGTATATAGGTAGTTTATGTTCCAAATCTTAAGCCGATTACTGTTGACTACTGTCTGTTATTGGAGTTTTATTGGGCTGAGAGTAAAAAAGAACTGCACAGTATGATAGACTACCAGCGTCACATAGCTTTACGACAAATAACTACTAGGACTATCAGCTCAAATTTGGAACATGAAGGCTCTATACAATGAGATGTTTTCTTAAGCTATCATTTCTCCATAATTGAGCATTTCTCTTATTTCTTATTGAAAATTTCAGGTTTTTTTTGCAATAATCATAATATCATGCTTTGTATTGTACATTCTTCAGAGTCTTCATATTCTTTATTGATCTTTCCAGTTTTTTTCAAAAAGATGATGTGACCTTGGGGGACCATGTACCTTTTGAAGCTCCATTGGAATTGAAGGTGGAATACATGAAAAAACTGTGTATTATTAATTGATCTCACAGGCAATCCAATCTGAATATCTAATCCAAAGCATTTATACCTTCACCTTTGAATACCTTTATACCTTCTCAAAAAAAAAAGTAAAGTCCAAGTAGACTTCTAGATAAGTGAAGACAAGTAGCCAAATTAAAGTAGACTTCTCAACAGGGACTACTGAGCTGCACCTGTGTATTGATACATAATTGCTTTATAATTTGAATGATTTTTATTTGTATTTAATAACTCATTATAATAATTATTTCTATTTGTTGATTTGTTTCACAGCCGAACGACCAGTACCAACCCAACATTTACATACCACAAGCACCGACTGATTTTTCACATCCACCTGAAGCTGGTCGGGAATATTCACAACCTACAGCACCTGCTGTCAACCAAGTCCCTCTACAAGAAGAACACCACAATGAAAGACCTGATTACGAGACTCAACCCAATGGTGAGATCTTCAATTTTATCTAGAGAGTTATCTAATAGTTATTCCTATTTTTGTGTATGTGATTTACAAAAGTTTTAGATTTTACTTCTCTAAACATTTCGATGGAACATTGATTGATTGCTTGATTGAGTACTTTATTCATGTAGATTACAATATATACTGGCTTGTACACTTATATACAATGGCTCACAATACAGCAAAATTATAGATGAATTTACATAATACAGACTATGAAAATAATTATTGAACTGTATATATGATATGAAAAAGCAATTTGTAATATAATAACTATCGATAATTATATTGTTATGCATCTACATAAATTGGCGGAGCTTTGGACATATCAATGTCCATTTTTCGGAAAGAATATAAAAAATATCTTTCCAGAACAGGAAAAAATGCAAGAAGAAGAAAGAGAAGAAAATGAGAAGATATCAATTGTGATGTAATTAAGAAATCCAAGAAGTCTTCTAGAAGAAGTCCTCTGGAGAAAACAATGTCTTCACCCTAGCTGAAGTTCTATACGAAATCTTTAAACATTTTTACTCAATTAGTTCTTAGAAAAATATGAGAAAACGCTGGGGAACGCTAGGAAAAGCTGTGAATGGATATCGTGCGTATCCTTGGCGTAATTTCGAAGTCCTCTTGAGACAAATTTCTAGACCCTAGTTGAACTCCTGTACCAAATTTGAACATTTTCTCTTAATTCTCAGTTCTTGAAAAATATAAGAAAACGCAGAAAAAATGCTAGGGAACTCTAGGGCCAGGGAGGCTAGGAAACGAGATTCAGAATGGAGTTGAGGAGGAAGCTGGTAAAGCATTGCTCCTATTCTATTTCCTAATTCTGCGATCACTTTGCCGGCACCAGAGAATCAACTTCAACTCTAACGATTCGTTTACTCGTTAAATTAGGAAACTGAATTTCAGTGAAAAATTGACAAATCCTTATACCCCTTTCACAGGAAGAAATAAACTAAACTAAATTAAACTCAGTAAAACCGCCTATCTTTAGCGTATCTTTGGCGTCATTCTGAAGCTTCCTCAAGACAACATTTCTAGACCCTTGCTGGGAAACCGTTGTTGTATGAAATTTGAACATGATCTGTCAATTAGTTCTTGAGGAGGCCTAGAAAACGCAGGAAAAACGCTCAAAAACCGCCGACCTTGGGCGGAACACAGGCGTTATTTGAAAAACCTTCGGCTCAACTCACACTTACGCGACTGAGAACGAGAAGATACTCGACTATAGTCGAGAGTAGGGATGGGTATCGAAAGACAAAACATCGATGTTGTTTTTCATTCTAACATCGATAAGTGAAAAACATCGAACAGTAAACATCGATGTTTTTGAACATCGATGTTTTTAAACATCGTTTATCGCCCCTACGTTTTTATGGATGATACTATTAGTCCAGTCAATTCGAGAGCATGCATGTGTTTTCAAATGGTTACACTCAGACCAGTCGACTCTAGTCTCTGCGACTGTCACCATTTGGAAACACAGGCTCTCGACTAGAGTCGAGTCTCTTCTCGACCTGAGTCGTGTAAGTGTGAGTTGAGCCTAAGAATATTCCCAAAATTATGTTTCTTACTACTATTACAGGTGAGAATATTATATCCTATACTATTAAACGAGCAATTTCTGTTCATATGTTTATATGTTAATATATTTGTATGTGCCGGGATCTCGAAAACGGCTCTAACGATTCTCACGAAATTTGGAACAAAGTAGGTTTATGATATGAAAATTCGATTGCACTAGGTCCCAACCCTCGGATAACTCGCTGAAGGACACTAAAAGGTAAATACGTCCTTGGAAAAACAGCTGGAAATTATGTCGTCTGTCGATACCGTAATGGAAATGAGTGAACGAGTGCATGTGCGGGAAGGTCCCACCTCGCCGGAATATATCATTTAAGCCGTCAATGGGCCTTACAACTGTCATTTTTCAGCCGGGACCGACAGTTTTACGTGCCCATCCGATAACACGAGAGTGATCTGGTTAAAAATCTTTTGGCTATGAGAGGGTTTGAACCCGGGATCTCTATGCTGCTAAGCAAGCACTCTATCCACTAGACCACGGATCACTGTAGTATGAATTTGAAAAGGGACAGTTTTGGGCATAAGCCTGTTGTACCTCCTCATATATCTGTAATAGTATATTCCGCACCTAGGGCCGAAAATGAGACTTTTCTGGCTCGAAATCGGTTTTCAAGTCCGAGGCCGTAGGCCGAGGACTAGAAAAGATTGAGAGCCGGAAAAACATTTTTGCCCATGGTGAGAACGTAATTTTTCGCCACACAGAAAAATAAACAATATATATATGAGAATAATAATTATTCTCATTGTCTATTATAAGCACTTCCGAAAGCAAAAGTGGAAGGTCATAGCTCTAGCAAATCTGAGATAATCTGAATATCAAGAAATTGTCCAAGTATTTTTATTTTTTATTCTGATTTGTCTAAATAACCTAAAAGATTATGTTCAATTATGTAAGAGGTTGAGTTTATACTTTTTATTCTTCCAAATGACAATAAGATGATATTATTATAAATGTTTTAATTATTGAATGATAAACACAAATAATGAAAAGTTTTTGATCAGCTGGTTTATCACACTTGAAAAGGTTTTTGATCAGCTGGTTTATCACACTTGAAAAAGTTTTTGATCAGCTGTTTTAGCACACTTGAAATTCGGCCAATCTGATGTGATCTGAATGTCAATGGAAGTTTAGGTTAGAAGTTCTATCCTTCTATGAAAATCGAATTATTTGAATAGTTTATAATATATATCTTATCTGTATTTTATTCATTTAAATAAAATGATAGTATATTATTACAGAAAACTTTATTGAATTCTAGAAGCATAAAATGATTCCGTTTATCCACCATGTTCCGTGATAAACGCTTTACTAGGAGGTTTGAGGTTAGATTCTATTATACTCTGAAAATTGAATTTGAATAGTTTATAATAAATATCTCATTTGTATTTCATTCATCCAAATAAAATGATAGTATCTTATTGCAAAAACTTTATTCAATTCTAGAAGCAAAAACTGATTCCGTTTCATAAACTATTTTGTAAACACGTTCACATCAAATCAGAATCAGCTGACTTCAAGGTTATTTTACAGCCCTAGGGCCGTAAAAATTTTACCGGCCTGGTCAGAAAACAATCACTTTCGGCCTCCATATGACGCACGTAAACCAGCTCATTACATCCAAGTGGGGCGAAAACAAATTTACAAAATTCGTTACAAATTTTCTATGCTTTTACACCCCAGAGCAAAGCTCGGTCCCCTGATATTTATTATAATATACAGTATATTATATTTTATTACAGACGAGGATTACCTAAACCCAGCGGAGAGACCCCGCGGCAGGCCGTATGCAGGCAGTCTCGCGGAGGAACTAGATGGAGCCACTGGGGAGGAGGATCCAGAAAAGTCCATTCCCGGATCACCCGAGCAGGATTATCCCGTTTTCGAAGAGATACCTCGGACGTCATTCTCATGTCGTGACAAACCTGTGCCGGCTTACTATGCTGATGTGGAGGCTAGATGTCAGGTAATTCATTCAGATATTCATTCAATTGATTCATTCATTCATTTGAACAAATTAATTAATTTAATTCATTTGTCATAATTTGTCATACGTCATAGTTACCCAATAGAATCATCGAGGGTGTGATCACATTGAATGCGTATATATGTGGAAGTGCAAGGTTGGTCATGCATGACCAAGCGTGCAGATGAGAAACAAAATCTAGAAAGAGCAATATGAACACTCATACTGAACGCGTGCACTTGCTGGTTGCGTTCAGTGTGAGCAGCTACATGCAAGTCACAATGGCACTTCCCAGATTTTGTTTTTCGGCTCAAGCAGATTATGTGTACTTCCACATAACGCATTCAATTCGATCACACTCTAAAGCCGGTTTCCTAACTCGGGATTTAGCTAAGTTCTAGACTTTAAGGCTGTTCAAAGGCTAAAAATAAACTTTCTACTCGTGATATTTTTCCAAGTTTTTCGGTTTGTATATCATCAAGCAATCAAAATGAAAAAGTCTTCTCAAGAAAGCATTTTTTCTGATCATAACTTTTTGAGATATAAGCGCCTAAAGTTTAAATTTTCTGGGACAGAACATTTCAAATTCGGTAAGAGATAAATTCATGAGATTCAGAGGATAGATTCTTCATGGTATTGTTGATGTAGTAAAACAAAAATTTTCTTAAAATTTCAATTTTCAAAATAGTTATTCAATTTACTAAAAATAACTTTTATTTGAGTTATTTTTCGCTATTTCTGGTAAATTAAATAACCTTTTCAAAAATTGATATCTTAAGAAATGCTTTATCTTACTAGATAAACAATACCATGAAGAAGAATACATCCTCTCGATCTCATGGATCATGGAATTTGAAATGTTCTGTCCCAAAAATTCAAACTTCAGGCGCTCATATCTTGAAAATTAATGATCGGAAAAAAATGTTTTCCTAAGAAAACTTTTTCATTTTAATAGCTTGATGATATACAAATAGAAAAACTTAGAAAAATATCACGAGTAGAATGTTTATTTTTAGCCTTTGCACAGCCTTAAACAGATGGAGTAAGAAAATTGGCTTTCCGAAACTGGGCGTTTTTAGGTAATCTTTATTTTCTCATTTCTATATTTGGAAACGTTTTTCCTTGACGAAATGAATCTTCAAAGGAACATCTCTAGATAATTTAAAATAGATGAAACTTTACGATTTTTTCTCTTTTATTTTATTTTGTTTTCAATTTTTCGGTATTTAATTTGAACATGGACTTAGACTGCGCCCCGTTTCGACAAGCCAATTTTCCGACTCCAGCTGTTTAAAGCCAATATCAACTTCTCAACTACACAAAAAGTGAAAATACAATTTTCTTTGACAAACATGACTACTAAATTCTTGGAAGTTCATTCCAATAGATAGATAAAACTACCCATCAACTGAAAACCATCCGTATTTCATTCAATTTTTCAAAGTACTTTTAAGACATTTCTCAAAATAGTAAATCCTGAATTATTTATGTTTCAGCACAGAATATAGCATGAATGTATTTCTATTTTTCATTAGTTTCTTCATGTCTCTAGTTTTCTTCCTTTCTTTCGGTCTCTAGTGTTGTTTCTTTCTTTCTCTAGTCTTGTTTCTTCCCCTCTCTAGTCTTCTTCCTTTCTTTCTCTCTCTAGTCTTCTTTCTTTCTCTAGTCTTCTTTCTTCCTTTCTCTAGTTTTTTCTCCCCCTAGTCTTCTTTATTTCTTTCTCTAGTCTTCTTTCTTTCTTCCATTTTCTAGTCTTATATCTTTCTCTCTCTAGTCTTCTCTCCTTCTCTAGTCTTCTTTCCTACTAGTTTTCTTTCTTTCTCTAGTCTTCTTTCTTTCTTCCATTCTCTAGTCTTATTTCTTTCTTCCTCTAGTCTTGTTTCTTTCTTTCTCTACTCTTGTTTCTTTCTTTCTCTAGTCTTGTTTCTTTCTTTCTCTAGTCTTGTTTCTTTCTCTCTCTAGTCTTCTTCGTATCTCTCTCTCTCTAGTATTCTTTCTTTCTTTCATTATCTAGAAGATCTTTCTTTCTCTAGTTTCTTTCATTCTTTCTCTAGATTCTTTCTCCCTGCAGTCTTCTCTCTTTCTCTAGTATTCTTTCTTTCTTTCATTAGTTTCTTTCTTCCTCTAATCTTCTATCTTTCTTTCTCTATAGATTATAGTAGTTTACTCTGGTTTCAGGTATTCCACATATGTGACGTGGGAGGCCACAAACACTCGTTCCTTTGTCCCAACGGTAGCGTCTTCAACCAAAAGTATCTAGTCTGTGATTGGTGGTACGACTTCGCCTGCGAAAACGCCGAGAATCTATTCAGCAAACAGCTTCTAGACGCCACGGCAACGACACCAAACGACCGTCAGACATTTCCCAACGATCGTCAGACGTTCTCCGACGCCGCTCAGACATTCTCCAACGACGGACAGCTGATCTACAGTCAGAATCCAACCGGAGACTACAATGTAAACCAAGGTTTCCTTAACCCGGGTTTACCTCAAACCCAACTGGACACCCCACAACAGGTTTACACGGGGAACTATTATGTACCGCAAAACGACATTTTTCACGGCGCTGAAACCGGTTTTCCGGGACGGGATTTGATACATGCCAACTCGGAAAATGCTCGGAAAATCGATGAAAATAACGTGAATAATACAGGTAACGTGAATACGAATAATGAGGGTTTGAATAATGGTAATAATAATCAGAATAACAACAACAATGTTGCTAACTTGAACACTGGGAATGTGAATAATAATGTAAATTTGAATAATGGAGAGCTCAATTATGCAAATTTGAATAATGGAGAGCTCAATAATGCAAATTTTAATAATGGAAATACAAATAACGGTAATTTAAACCATGAAAATGTAAACATTGGAAATTACAACAACAATGCAAACTCAAATAATGGGAATTTGAATTACGGTGGAAATTTTAATAATGGTAATGCAAATTTCAACACTAGAGATCTCAATGTTGCTGGTTCGAACCAAGGAAATTTTAATAATAACGGAAATTTGAACAACGAGAACTTCAAAGCTGGTAGTTACAACAATGAAAATTTAAATACTACTTACAATAATCAAAATGTGGATAAGAAAGGTGGAGAGATTAATTATAATACGGGAGATAGTAATAGCAAAAATCCGGCTAGAAGTTATATTGAGGGTAAAAATCTAGATAATTTTCAAAATAGACAGGATGAACCACCTAGGAATAGGAAACAGTACAAGGTTGGAAGACGGCGTCATGATAATAATAATTCGAAACAGTCTACTACACAGTCTAGTTTGAATACTGGAGAGAAAATCCCCGATAAAACTCAGGTATATTCAGAAAAAGTTCATTCGAATCCAGTGGGAGCTAGTGTAGGGGAAATTCATGAACAGGGTCTTAAAAATATTGTGAACGATAGTGTTGCATTACAAAGAAATAATAATAATGAGAATAATTATTACAACAATGAACAAAGAGAAAATGGAAATAGTTTTCAGGCAAATGTGAATAGTTTTAATCAACCTACACCAAATACACAATATGTTCCACCATCAAATACATTCAGGGAAGCTAATAATAATAACTTTCAAAATAATCAATACACAATTTGAGGTTTAAAACGATGTATTGGTTGTTCTATTGGTATTTGATTAAATTAAGAAAATTAATGAAGTATCTCGATTACATAATTGATAAATATCGTGTTTTTCCATGAGAGAGATGAATTATTTGAAATTGATAAAGTTTCCTGATTTGATAAATTGAAATAACTTGTTCTGCCATAAGCGAGGTGAATACTGCACAGTGGATGCATCTAATCACTAATCACTCTTTCTCTCCCTCTCTCTATATCTCTCTCACACTCTCACTCGCTCAATCTCTCTCTCTGGAAAGAGGACCTAGAGTCCTAACTCCGCTCTAATGAAAGCATATAATCAATCAATCAATCTCTCTGAGGGTATAACTATAACATTCACAGAGGAATAAGTTCCGTTTGATATAACATGAGTTCTACTGTTTTGCCTCTACATATTCCTGTATATAAAAATAAATATTTTATAATATAAAAATAAAAATTTATATTTATATAAAAATAAATATACTGTATCGTATAAATGATACAAGTTTTGATGAATATACTTGAATGTATGTGTAGTGCAGTGGGAATATAAATAGACCATACATCTCTAAAAATAAAACATTGTATGCTGTAAATTATTCAATGGATGTGAAATTTATCTTCTTCTCATTGCAATAGATTAATGTTTTTGGAAAAAAATCAATCGAATGAGTTTTTATTATCACCAATAGCATGTTCACATGGAAGGTTCATTAAAAATCATCTCTCCATTGTGTCATTTAAATCATATTTATTCATCTTAACAAATAATTCCTGTATTGTATTTATTCATTAGTCTAAGGTACGCTAGTTACATAATCATCATGAATTTGAATACGATCGAAATTTCATTGCTTAGTGTATAGATAATACATCGAAATCAATAGCCTAACTTGAGAATCTCGTTCGGGTCTTGAAGTTGTACATAGTATGCGAGGGAATGTTATGAATAAATTCAAGAAATTAAATGTTTCTCCGGTCAATGAATCCTTTTCAATTCCAAGTATAAACTAATTATGAATACTGCAAGTTCTATTTTCCGTGTTTCGGATGGACACGTTAAGCCGTCGGTCACGGCTGCCTAAAAAGCAGTCGTTAGGTCATGTCAGAGGCCCTGAGATTGATCAGGTGCGACCTGAAAACTCTGACACCAGACCTGAGCCAACCAGGTCACTCGATATTATTATTATGATTATTATTCTATTTTCTACGGTACTCGTACTTTTTCATCCAATGGAGATGTCTAGTGAAACTTTTTGTAAAATTTTTCTTTATACGTTTCTTAATATTTTCAATGAGTTTCTATAGTATCTCAGACTAGAGTATAAATATTTTTGCATTCAAATTCTCTGAAATTGATACAATTTCCCCTTCAAATTGAGAATATCAATAAGTAGTGTATCTCTACTAGTATGATAGTAATAAGATTGGTATTACTATTATAACCATAATGATTTTTTCTCAATATAGAGCAACGTAATCCTACAACATAAAGCGTAATGATATTGCTTGGAAAAGCATTCCTATAGTGTAAAGATACTAAGGTAAGACTCAACTAATGCTTCAAATTTTCTTGATCAGCTATTCTTAGTTTCTTAGTGAATGTAAAAATCTGTTGTATTTTGTAATAAATAATTCATTTTACATGGAGTTTTAAATATTTTCCTCACTTCTGCTGAAAATCTCAACCAAGAAACCAAGAACAATATTATTCGTGAATGAAAACTTGAAACGTATTTCCAAAAAATCTCCATTGAGTACTTGTCAGTACAGTAGTTGGATGTTTGTCAAAAGTAGGTGATAATCTATTTATTTATTCATTCCATGAATCTATTGTAAAAAATACCTGAATAATATTCAACTATAATGCTTTGAATTCTCTTGATCAGCTACAGATTAATAATTAATCAGATCAGATTTATAATTATAATATCGGAATGAAAAAATAGGCTCCAGCCCAAACCTCTTCTGTTCCTAAATGTATTACAATAGAATGTTCAAAAAGGTTTAAGTTCACATCACAACAATTTTCACTTAATAATGTACAGCTCAACATAATTTCACAGCTATAGTGGGGTCCACGTTGTAATGGCAGTGTTTGATTAGCAATGGTATTGCTATCCTTGTCTATCATTCAACAAAGTGAATAGCGCCATCCCTTTCTCGCTTTGCTCTGTTGCCAGATCGCCTTTTAACAATGTAGAATTGATAATTAATTAACAAAATATTTCATCTAAATTATGAAAAATATAATTCCTTGCTTAATAAAATATAATTGATTATTTTAAACGAGAATGAACAGTTAATATTATATCAATAAACCTGTATCAACTACCGTCAATAGAAGCAACGTTGTTCTCCTATCTTTCTCCACTGCCATTATAACGTGGACCTCACTATAGTTAGCATTTATTAATTGAGTTTATTGGCAGAATTCAAGAAAACTACACTCTAGAAAATCCTTTCAACTTTCTGTAATATTCCACTACCTCTGTAAACAAAGCCGTAGTCCATTCGTGTGACGTCAGCACTGGTAGGTCTCCTACACCAATAAAAACACTAGCTGTTTTTAGATCAGCTGAAATCAATCCTATGATATTAAGCGAGCAATTTCTGTATATATATATTTATATAGTTATGTGGTTATCTGGGCTGTTTGGTTATATGTGTATATATTTATGTTCGACGGATCTCGAAAACGGCTCTAACGATTCTTACGAAAACAAAGTAGGTTTATGATATGAAGATTCGATTGCACTAGGTCTCAACCCTTGAATAACTCGCTGAAGGACATTAAAAGGATAAATACGTCCTTGGAAAAACAGCTGGAAATTTTGTCGTCTGTCGATACCGTAAAGGTGCGTACACATATACGCGCCGCGAACATGAGCAATTCATTTTTAATCAGCTGATTATATCTGTATTTTTAAAGAAACGGTAAGATACAGATATAAAAAGCTTGGCATCAGTTGATTGAAAGTGAATTGCTCATGTTTGCGGCGCGTAAATCAGTACGCACCTTAATGGAAGAGGATTAACGAGTGCATGTGTGGGATCATCCAGCTGATTTCACGAGAAGAAAAATTCAACAAGAGAAACTTCTTTTCGTTTATTTATCTTTTTTTTAGAAAACATGCTCACTTCAGAAAGTCCAAAATAGTAACCAGATGCTGTTAGTGTAGAATAGTACATAGTATATTAGCAAATATTGTAGCAAACATAGTATATCATTCTAAATCGAATTCTTAGTATATCTATTTGTAATGATTTGATGATGTGTTTTTTTTAAGTATGCATAAATTTTTATTTTGATGAGTGATAGTAGCTTAACCTAGATTCTGATTTGGACTGTAGTATAATTTCAAAGCTCGGTCCCCCGATATTGGAATGTAACAGATCTTTTTGCCACACTGCACAGAAAGCAGCTGTTTTGCAGTCCCTACGTGGATCTGAAAGACATTGTTTGCAGACGACTCTCGTCTGACGTCAGAACAGGTTTCTTTCCGGCTAAGGCCGGAAAGAGTACCCTTTCCGGCTGCTAAATTTCATGTGTGCTAAAACAGCTGATATTAAATTGAGCCCTACCTGTGCTGACGTCACACGAATGCACTACGGCTTTTTTTACGGAGGTAGTGAAGTAGGGGTACCCCCTCTTACATCACCAGCCCCACTACCCTAAATCACAAACCCCTCTTCCTCCCAATCCAAAATGGAGTCCATGCCGCTACCCTCAAACTTTTCACAGACCAACTTGAAGCCGGCGCGTTTTATATTGGCTTCTATAGCCACGTTAACAATGTTGTTCTCCAGGAAGAAATCAGTGGCAAATATGTTGGCCTTGTCCCACCAGCTCTCCTGGCACAATTGGGTCAAGTTGCGCGACACCTGGTGGGTCAAGTGGCGCAGACTGAAGTCGGGCTGGAAGAGCAGGTCGAAGGGAGCCGGAGTCAGCTGAGCCATAGCTGCCCAGAGACCTGGATGAGATGAGTTGAATTTGGCGCCCACCATGCACTCGTGCAGAAAGGTGTACAGGTCTAGGGGGGTCTGCTTGTTGCCCCACATCTGTTTTATGGGGGGCCACAGCCAGGGGTATTCTGGAAAAGTGTAAAATGAAAATTATTTTGACACCAGTTTAAAAAATGTAATTCAAAATTGATGGCAGAGGTTTGAAAATGTAACAGAGGATTCGGTTTAGATTAGTTTCATTGCGCAATATTTTTCATCTGCTGAGGATTTAATGAAGAGTCTACTAAGATGAATGAGAAAATGAAGAAAAACAGGAGAAGAAGAAAAAGAGGAAGAAGTAGCATAAGAGAAAGACAGAAGAAGAAGAGGTAAAAATAATTAAGATCTTAAAAATTTTGTGAAGTGAACAACTACAAGACTTAACATATTTCGGACTATGCGTAACCTTATTCAAATTTGGGAGAGGAATAGCACAAGGTTACCTTATTTTTTCTCTCCCTATCATTTTTATGATATACGTATTGCATAAATCAATACACAATAAAAGAATTAATGAATAAAATAGGTGGGAAAAGAAGAAGGAGAAGAATCGAATACAGGTGGATAAGGAGGAGTAAACTAGAAGGAGAGAGGGTGACAGGAGAATGTTCAGTATCAGTTCAGCACTCGATGAGAACGGTTGTGTCGATTGTATCTGTCTAATCAGTGACCTTTGCCGCTGCGCGCGATAGCTCAAAGTGAAAACTTTTCTTCTAAATTTACGCAAACTTTTCAACTAAGTTCAGTCATGGCTCAGTGTTTCAATGTAAGATTTCTTTTACCGAGAATGAACCATCGATTGAGTGTAGTGAGTGTAAATGGGCTTTTCACCCAGCATGCACAAGACTGGAAAACATCGAGAAATTCAAAAAGAGGAATCAACAAGCCAGAGCTACATGGAAGTGTGATTACTGTTTGCCAGAAAGGAGTAGTTCTTTGGGTCAGTCGGACATTAATATAAAACAATTCTCTGATTTACTAACAAGTTTAAGAACTGAACTCACGGCAAGGCTAGATGAACTCAACTCAAAGTTAGAAAACTTAAATACTAAAACCGATGATATTAAGACACATATTAACACGCTCACTAACGAAAATAATGTTTTGAAACAAAAATGTGCCGATCTAGAGTTACAAAACACGGACAATAAATCACATATTTACCGTCTGGAAAAGGAAATTCACAGTCTCCAACAGTACACTAGACTGGATAACTTGGAAATAGTTGGGATTCCCGAAACTAAAGAAGAGAATTTGCCGCTCATCATGGAATCGGTAGCTAAAACGATAAATGTGAGCTTCAAGAAGGAGGACTTATCCATCGTTCATAGAGTTCCCAATGCTAAAGGGTCTTCTTCAATTGTCGCAAAATTTACTTCAAGATCTAAGAAGATTGAGTGGATCACAGCTTCGCGAAAGAAGAGAGTCATTAAATCCAGCGATATATGCAGTAAACTACCTACCGCAACGGTATACGTGAATGAACATTTATCTCCATTCTTCAAACGTTTACTGGGTAGAGCTAAGGACCTGAGAATGAAGAAGAAACTCGCGTTTGTCTGGGTTCGTGATTGCAAGATCTTCGTAAAACAAACTGAAAATTCGCGAACAAGAAGAATTATGTGTGATGAGGATTTGGACGAATATAATAAGTGAATAATAATATTATGAGAAACCGTAAATTCTGAATTAATATTTCTCGATGCGCAGTGAACTGGTTATTTGATTTTGTTTTGTTCTATATATTTACAATTTTTTCTGTCTCTAACATTTTTCCATTTTTTTTTTTTTGTTTTGTTTTGTTTTTTAAACATATATATTAATGAATCATGAGTATAATTTTGATGAGGTGATTGAATTGGAATGTTTTAATGCAATTGAAAGTGATGATATCTTCGGTTTTGATCCAGTGGTTCATGTGGATGGGCATGAGATGGGCAATACAAATTTCCTAAATATATTACACATGAATATCCGCAGTATTAGTAAAAATTTCGATGAATTCATTTACACTGTACAAAACTGCAAGATTAAGTACGATTTAATAGTATTAACCGAGACGTGGATGACTGAAAACAGATCTTTTGATTACGGAATAGACGGTTACTCGGTTATTGATAAGCCAGGCCAGCTGAACAAAAGTAACGGTCTGTGTTTGTTTGTGAGGGATGGCATAAAGTTTGACTGTGTCAATTGTGAGAGCTCGGAGGCTGATATCGTCTCGATTAGATTACAAGCATTCGACTGCTTCGTATCGTTGATTGCCGTGTACAGATCACCCTCTGCTAATATTGAAGTTTTCTTTAACGAGTTAGATATTATTCTGAGAAATATTGATAAGAATGAGAATGCGGTTTTAATAGGAGATATAAACATTGATATCTTACGTAACAGTAGTTTGGCAAATGAATATAGCGGTCTAATGCAAATGTATGGCCTGAGATCTCTTATTAATATACCTACTAGAGTAACACACAATACAGGTACATGCATAGACCACATTTTTTACAAAAATGCTAATTTTAAATATGAAAACATAATAAGCTCTGTTCAAAGGACCTGTATTACTGACCACTTCTGTACTACACTACACATAGGAAATTCAAACCCAGTCTATATTGATGTAAAGGAGAATATTATTAAACGGATAAACTATAAGAACCTTACGGACAAGTTGAGACAGGAAAGTTGGAAGAATGAAACTACTTTTAATGAGGCTAATCTTGATTTGGATGACAAAATAAATGCTTTCTTTAATAAACTGATGGACCACATAGATTCTGCGACCGAACAAATTAAAATGACAAATAAAAATAGACCATTAAAAAAATGGATAACTTCAGGGCTAATAAAATCCATAAGAGAGAGGGACAAACTACATAAAAAACTAAAAATCCAACCATTTAATGCTACACTGAAAGCTAGATACAAAAACTATAGAAATCTACTTAACACATTAATTAAGAAAGCTAAACTAGACTACTTTAAAAATAAAATGTCAACTTGTAAAGGGAACAACAAAAAGACGTGGCTCTGTATAGAGGAAATTTTAGATATAAAACGAAATAGAAAAGCTCCTGACATCGACCCTATAATATTAAATAATTATTTCTCGCAAGTAGGTAGAAGTTATGCAGAAAATCTGAATAATAGTTTGAACTCAAGTCACCCAGTACCAACTTTAGTTCCACACACTCAACATTTTCGAGATTCGTTTTTCATTTTCCCTACAAATTCCGATGAAGTTGCTGCCATGATAAATACATTAAAAACTAATTCATCTCCTGGTATTGATAATATAAGCAATGTTTGTTTGAAAAATATATCAGAATACATATCTCAGCCTTTATCAATTTTGTTTAACAATGTTTCGAAACAGGTCATTTTCCTTCACACTTTAAGGTTGCAAATATAATTCCACTATTTAAATCAGGTGAGAGACAAGCTCCTGAAAATTATCGCCCTATTAGTTTAATAAGTAACCTGTCTAAGATTTTTGAAAAATTGATGAAGGTACGTATGATGAAATATCTTCAAAGGCATAATTTAATAGCAGAAAATCAATTTGGTTTTCAAGAGGGAAAATGCACTGAGGATGCAATATCAGAGCTGGTGAGGATTGTGACAAATAATTTTCAGATGAACAGAAGGACCTTGGCTGTCTATTTGGACTTAGCCAAGGCCTTTGATACTATTCCTCACATCTTTCTCTTGAGAAAGTTGGAGGGTATAGGTTTTCGTGGCACAGTTTTGAAATTTTTTGAGAATTATTTGAAAGACAGATCACAAATTCTGACTATAGATGGAAAAACCAGTAAACTAACTTTAACTGAGTTCGGCCTTCCACAGGGAACGGTTCTGTCACCAATTCTATTTCTCCTCTATATTAATGACCTATTGAGACTTGATATAGCTGGTTGTCATTCGATCTCTTTTGCTGATGACACGGCATTGGTCTTTACTGGTTCAAGCTGGGATGAAGCTAAGCGCTTGGCAGAGTCTGGTCTCACACGTGTTAAATCATGGCTTGACCAACACATTCTTACACTGAATGCCAATAAGAGTGTATATATGGTATTCTCACCAGCAGTGAGCTCTCTCCCCAGAGATATTCTGAATACTGGTATCAGAATACACTCTTCAATCTGTCTTGAACGGGAAAGATTGCGGACTGGTGATGGAGATTGTGATTGTCACTCATTAAAAAACGTGAAAGAAACTAAATATCTAGGAGTCTTTGTAGACTCTCATCTTAAATGGAATGCACATATAAATAACATGTGTAAGAAAATAAAACACATAATTCACAAATTCCATAGATTGAATGAGCTCAATGACCCAACTATAATAAAGATGGCTTATTCAGCATATGCCCAGTCCATATTGCAATATGGTATTAGGGTATGGGGTGGAGCATTGGACATCCATTTTAATAAAATCTCCGTAATTCAAAGATATATTTTGAAAGCTGCACTTGGAAGACCAAGACGATATCCCAGCCATAGCCTTTTTGCAGAGTTCCCAGTTTTAACAGTGAGACAACTTTACGTGAAAAACTTAATTCTAGCCGTTCATAAGTATAAAAATCTCTTTGAAACTAACATTCCATCGTATAATTTCCGTTCATCATCTCATTACCGCATTCCTAGAACAAATTTACAGTATGCCGCAGGCAGTTCATATACATGAGTAATAGATTAATGAATATTTTGCCAGACCAATTAATCTCAATAGATTTAATAAATCAGCCATTAAAAATATAGAGAGATGGATCAGAAGTAACAATGTTTTTCGCCTCATGTACAGTTAGAATCTACTTTATTAAAAAAAAACTTTTTTCTTTGATATTATTTTCACTAAGTTATATTTTTTTCAGATATTATATTACTACAATTATTATATTATTATTATTTAAGTTATTATTTATTATTACTACCATTCAAATAAAATGTTTAATCATCTTTTATGTTTATGTTAAATTAAATTAAATCTTTTGGTACTCGTTGCTAGCACACAAACTTAGGTTTTGCTGGCAACGCCAATTAAATTTTAAATTAAATTTTTTTTTTTTTAAATTAAATGAGATGAAGAAGAAGGTGAAGAAAAATATAGGAGAAGAAGGAGAAAAAACAGAGGGGGTGGAAAAGAAGACTGGTGGAAGTGAAGGAGAGGACAGGAAGAGAAGAAAAAAAAGAAAAAGGAAAAGATGGGAGAAGATGAATAAGAAATGGATGAAGACGAAGAAGAAGAAGAAGAAGAAGAAGAAGAAGAAGAAGAAGAGGAAGAGTTAAAATAAGAAGTAAAAATGAGAAAAAGAGGAAGGAGAAGATGATGGAGGAATAGGACAGAAATAACAGAGGAAATTACGAGAAAAATATGAGAAGAAGAAGGAAGGAGAAGCAGAGGAAAAGAGAATATGAAAAAGAGAAAATGAGGAAGAGAAGGAAAAGGAGACAAGGGTAAGAGACTGGATAAAAGATAACATGAAACAAATAAGAAGAGAAAAAATAATACATGGGGAGAAGAAGAAGAAAAATACAGTAGGAGAAGAAGATGAAGAAGAAAAATAAGAAGGGAAAAATACAATAGAAGAATAAAAATACAGAAGGAGAAGAAGAAGTAGAAAAGGAAGAGGGATAAAATACAGGAGGTGAAGAAGAAGAAGGATGAGAAAGGGAGTACAGGAGAAAAAGGAAAGTAGATGAGGAGAAGAAGAAAAATTTGGGAGGGGAAGAAGGAGTAGAAGACAGGATGAGAAGGAGATGATGAAGAAGAGTAAGAAGAAAGAGAAGAAGAAGAAAAATGATGGAGAAGAAGAAGAAGAAGAAGAAGAAGAAGAAGGAGGAGAAGAAGAAGGAGAAGAAGAAGAAGAAGAAGAAGAAGAAGAAGAGAAACAAGAGGCATTTCGTTGGAGCTCACCTTCCACAGTGACGTCATCTCCATAGGAAATAATCAAATTCCGTCCCAAGTTCCAAATCTCCTCCAGCATTGGAAATTCTTCCTGATATGGAAAAGCGAATTCGCCCAACTCTCGTTCCAGAATTCTCACCAGACTATGATGACGATGATGGCGACCGGAAAAGCCCACCGGGAAACGGTGGAAATCCAAAATGATAATTTCACTTGTGGCAGCTTCTAGAAATTTCCGGATGTCCTTCAGCATTGGAACTAATGGCCTTACTTTGATCAGGTCGTGGTTTATCCAGAAACTGAAAAAATGATAAAATTTGGAATAAGTTGATTTGAAAAGATGATCATTGTTGTAAGAGGTAATGTGACTGAATCTCAATCTATCCTATACTATTAAACGAGCAATTTCTGTTTATATGTTTAGATGTTTGGATGTTTAGATGTTTAGATGTTTAGATGTTTAGATGTTTATATCTTTAGATGTTTAGATGTTTGGATGTTTAGATGTTTAGATGTTTAGATGTTCAGATGTTTAGATGTTTAGATGTTTCTTAGATGTTTAGATGTTTATATGTTTATATTCCACCGGATCTCGGAAACGGCTCTAACGATTCTCACGAAATTCAGAACATAGTAGGTTTATAATCTAAAGATTCGATTTCACTAGGTCTCATCCTTGGAAAAACTCTCTGAAGGACATTAAAAGGAAAATTCATCCTTGGAAGAACAGTTTTCGTCGTCTGTCGATAACAGAAGATGCGTGTGCCTGTGTGGGAGATCAGCTGTGTAATCATTCAAACAGCTTACCGTATCTCGCGAGAAATATTATCTAGAAATTTTAATAGACTCTATCAAAATAATCTGATTTGTTGACATGACATGGTTTATCACTCTAGATTAGAGTATATCATAGTAATCAAAGTTAATCATTATTTTACAGTTTTTAAGTGATTAGTGAGTGTTATTCTGCTATTCAATTTGGTTTGTAAACAATCTAAATTAGAACTTTTCTGTTTTTAAATATTTTGACTAAAAATTGGACCTGAATTCAAATGTATGAAACATAACCTACTTCTTGGCCCATTTATAGTGTATAAATCAAAATTCGGGGAAGAAACACAAACCACTCTCTGTCTCAGACAGCACCGTATCGCGCATGCGTTAGCAACGGGTTTTTCCCGTTCCATTCAGTCAGTTCTTTGAATTTAACGTTCTTTGTGATGATGGTTACCGAGCACTGTAACTGGAGCCAATCGTCATTCTATTTGATGAAGGTATTATATTATCCAATGATGATTTATCATTGAATCCAATATAATAATCAATATATTATCATTTTATTTAATAAAGAAAGAATACTTTTGAAAAATATAATTAATAAATATAACAGTTGTTATTTAACTGATGTTAAAAAAACACTATAACTAAGTTAGCATATTGACATTTCAAAACAAAAACCGAACCCTCAACCTCCCCTTCTACATCTAAAACATCAATAAACATAACTATTTGAAAAACCTCCAATCCCTTCCAGCATATTGCA
Source organism: Nilaparvata lugens (assembly GCF_014356525.2). Taxonomy (NCBI): domain Eukaryota; kingdom Metazoa; phylum Arthropoda; class Insecta; order Hemiptera; family Delphacidae; genus Nilaparvata; species Nilaparvata lugens. The sequence goes on from NC_052510.1 coordinate 63,631,761, forward strand.
ATTTCAAAGCAAAATCCTAACCCCCTAACCAATCTTTTTACCTTTGAAACATTAAAACATAACTCTACCTAGACCCTAGCCCCTTCTAGCATATTGCAATTTTAAAGCAAAAACCTGACCTAACCTCATGAAACATTATTGAATATAATCCAAAAAACCTAACCACTAACCCCTTACCCCTTCACATTTAATAATTTGGATTTCAAAGCAAAAACCTAACCTATCCTAATAACACATTATTAAATATAACCTAAATTAAACCTAACCTCTAACCCTTTCACATTTAACACTTTCGATTTATTCGTCATCTTTAGAACAAAACATTAACATGTGGTTCATTTCATGAAGATGTTCACAAACATGTGGTTCATTTCATGAAGATGTTCACAAACATGTGGTTCATTTCATGAACATGTTCACAAACATGTGGTTCATTTCATGAACATGTTCACAAACATGTGGTTCATTTCATGAACATGTTCACAAACATGTGGTTCTTTTCATGAACATGTTCACAAACATGTGGTTCGAAGCAAAATCCTAACCCCCTAACCAATCTTTTTACCTTTGAAACATTAAAAACATAACTCTACCTAGACCCTAGCCCCTTCTAGCATATTGCAATTTTAAAGCAAAAACCTAACCTATCCTAATGAAACATTATTAAATAAAACCTAACCCCCAACTCTTTCACATTTGTTGAACGATAGACAAGGATAGCAACACCATTGCGAATCGTACACTTCCATTATAACGTGGACCTCACTATAGATACTCAAAGAATACTTTTGATTAACTATGTTATAACTGTGACTGTTGCTAGCCGTTACTCTGTTTCTGAGACAAAGAGAAGCTGCTGAAGAAACAGTTTTGGACTGTGCCTGTTTGTCCTTCGCCAATCATTTTTAAGAATTGTGCTCTGTTTATCAATAAATTAATAACGAGCAAAGCTCGGTGCCCCGATATAACTATACTAATAAAGGAAAGAGCTGGCTTATACACGTACGGGAAAGGAAAATTTCTATGTTTGACGCATCATCACGTCTCAACTACTGAACTGATTAACTTCAAATGTTGGATGTAGATTCTTAATTAACCGAGGTTGGTAATAGGCTTATTTTCAATTCTTCTAGATTTCAATTACCGTAGGTCAAGTTTTCAGTTCATCAAGTTTCAAAATAGACCTGAGCGGAGCACGGGTTACCTGCTAGTAAAGTAATTGAATCAAATGACTTGGTAAAATGGAAGTTTAGTATATGGAAACATCTGCCACATTTAGAAGGTCCTACTGTTGCAGAAAAAGGCTATCCGAATATTGACAGGTGCAGAGAATCTAGATCACACTGTCGACCTCTTTTCAAAAAAACAAAAATATTAACTGTCATAAATCTCTATTATATTTCATGTAATCATGTGCATACTAGAAAGAATCTCCATAACTTGAAGAAAAGATCCAATATTCATCCTATACTATTAAACGAGCAATTTCTGTTTAGATGTTTATATGTTTGTATTTCACCGGATCTCGAAAACGGCTCGAACGATTCTCACGAAATTCAGAACATAGTAGGTTTATAATATAAAAATCCGATAGCACTAAGTCTCATCCGTGGGCAAACTCGCTGAAGGACATTAAACGGATAATTATTATTCGTCCTTGAGAAAACAGCTGATAATAATTATTTCGTCGTCTGTTGGTGATGGAAGTGAGTGAGCGAGTTCATGTTTGTGTGGGACTGTGTCAAAATTATGTCTCAGCTGTTGAACTTTTGTAATCATTTAATCAGGTACTTAGGGCCGGTTGCAAAAAAGCCGGGTTATTTTCAATCCCGATTAATTCCAGTTGATTTATCTTTTTGAAATGGTCTTCTCTGATTTGGTTCACGTGAAATTAGGTTCAGGAGTAAAACTGCAACTGTGCCTTTGTGAGGGAAATTTTTGCATTCCTCTGGGAATTAATCTCAATTTACTGTGATCAGATAGAACATTTATGTATGGATGTTATCATAATTTCATCTTTCGTAATAAATTGTTTATGCTTTTGTACTCCAGAGCGAAGCTCGGTCTCCAATATTGCTTATGATACTAGGAAAAAAGACCACATTGGTATTCCATATCAACGTCTTGTCATAGGCATCTTCTTCTCTTCTTCTTCTTCTTCTTCTTCTTTTCTTCTTCTTCTTCTTCTTCTTTTCTTCTTCTTCTTCTCTTCTTCTTCTTCTTTTCTTCTTCTTCTTCTTTTCTTCTTCTTCTTCTTTTCTTCTTCTTCTTCTTCTTCTTCTCTTCTTCTTCTTCTTCTCTTCTTCTTCTTCTTCTTCTTCTTCTTTTCTTCTTCTTCTTCTTCTTCTTCTCTTCTTCTTCTTCTTTTCTTCTTCTTCTTCTTCTCTTCTTCTTCTTCTCTTCTTCTTCTTCTTTTCTTCTTCTTCTTCTCTTCTTCTTCTTCTTTTCTTCTTCTTCTTCTCTTCTTCTTCTTCTTTTCTTCTTCTTCTTCTTCTTCTTTTCTTCTTCTTCTTCTCTTCTTCTTCTTCTTTTCTTCTTCTTCTTCTTTTCTTCTTCTTCTTCTCTTCTTCTTCTTCTTTTCTTCTTCTTCTTCTTTTCTTCTTCTTCTTCTCTTCTTCTTCTTCTTCTTCTTCTTTTCTTCTTCTTCTTCTTCTTTTCTTCTTCTTCTTCTCTTCTTCTTCTTCTCTTCTTCTTCTTCTTCTTCTTCTTCTCTTCTTCTTCTTCTCTTCTTCTTCTTCTTCTCTTCTTCTTCTTCTTTTCTTCTTCTTCTTCTTTTCTTCTTCTTCTTCTTCTTCTTCTTCTTTTCTTCTTCTTCTTCTTCTTCTCTTCTTCTTCTTCTTCTTCTCTTCTTCTTCTTCTCTTCTTCTTCTTCTTCTTTTCTTCTTCTTCTTCTTTTCTTCTTCTTCTTCTTTTCTTCTTCTTCTTCTCTTCTTCTTCTTCTTCTCTTCTTCTTCTTCTTCTCTTCTTCTTCTTCTTCTTCTTCTCTTCTTCTTCTTCTCTTCTTCTTCTTCTTCTTTTCTTCTTCTTCTTCTTCTCTTCTTCTTCTTCTCTTCTTCTTCTTCTTCTTCTTTTCTTCTTCTTCTTCTCTTCTTCTTCTTCTTTTCTTCTTCTTCTTCTCTTCTTCTTCTTCTTCTTCTCTTCTTCTTCTTCTCTTCTTCTTCTTCTCTTCTTCTTCTTCTCTTCTTCTTCTTCTCTTCTTCTTCTTCTTCTTTTCTTCTTCTTCTTCTCTTCTTCTTCTTCTCTTCTTCTTCTTCTTCTTCTTCTTCTTCTCTTCTTCTTCTTCTCTTCTTCTTCTTCTTCTTCTCTTCTTCTTCTTCTTCTTCTTCTTCTTCTTCTCTTCTTCTTCTTCTCTTCTTCTTCTTCTTTTCTTCTTCTTCTTCTTCTTTTCTTCTTCTTCTTCTTCTTCTTTTCTTCTTCTTCTTCTTCTTCTCTTCTTCTTCTTCTTCTTCTTTTCTTCTTCTTCTTCTTCTCTTCTTCTTCTTCTTCTCTTCTTCTTCTTCTTTTCTTCTTCTTCTTCTCTTCTTCTTCTTCTTCTTCTTCTTCTTTTCTTCTTCTTCTTCTCTTCTTCTTCTTCTTCTTTTCTTCTTCTTCTTCTTCTCTTCTTCTTCTTCTTTTCTTCTTCTTCTTCTTCTTTTCTTCTTCTTCTTCTCTTCTTCTTCTTCTTCTCTTCTTCTTCTTCTTCTTCTTCTTCTTTTCTTCTTCTTCTTCTTCTTCTTCTTCTCTTCTTCTTCTTCTTCTTCTTCTTCTTCTTCTTCTTCTTCTTCTTCTTTTCTTCTTCTTCTTCTCTTCTTCTTCTTCATCTTCATATAGTGAGGTTCACGTTATAATGGTAGTATATTTGATCAACATTGGTGTTGCTATCCTTGTCTATCATCCTTGTATCATCTTCATATAGTGAGGTTCACGTTATAATGGTAGTATATTTGGTGTTGCTATCCTTGTCTATCATCCTTGTATCATCTTCATATAGTGAGGTTCACGTTATAATGGTAGTATATTTGGTGTTGCTATCCTTGTCTATCATCCTTGTATCATCTTCATATAGTGAGGTTCACGTTATAATGGTAGTATATTTGATCAACATTGGTGTTGCTATCCTTGTCTATCATCCTTGTATCATCTTCATATAGTGAGGTTCACGTTATAATGGTAGTATATTTGATCAACATTGGTGTTGCTATCCTTGTCTATCATCCTTGTATCATCTTCATATAGTGAGGTTCACGTTATAATGGTAGTATATTTGGTGTTGCTATCCTTGTCTATCATCCTTGTATCATCTTCATATAGTGAGGTTCACGTTATAATGGTAGTATATTTGGTGTTGCTATCCTTGTCTATCATCCTTGTATCATCTTCATATAGTGAGGTTCACGTTATAATGGTAGTATATTTGGTGTTGCTATCCTTGTCTATCATCCTTGTATCATCTTCATATAGTGAGGTTCACGTTATAATGGTAGTATATTTGGTGTTGCTATCCTTGTCTATCATCCTTGTATCATCTTCATATAGTGAGGTTCACGTTATAATGGTAGTATATTTGGTGTTGCTATCCTTGTCTATCATCCTTGTATCATCTTCATATAGTGAGGTTCACGTTATAATGGTAGTATATTTGGTGTTGCTATCCTTGTCTATCATCCTTGTATCATCTTCATATAGTGAGGTTCACGTTATAATGGTAGTATATTTGATCAACATTGGTGTTGCTATCCTTGTCTATCATCCTTGTATCATCTTCATATAGTGAGGTTCACGTTATAATGGTAGTATATTTGGTGTTGCTATCCTTGTCTATCATCCTTGTATCATCTTCATATAGTGAGGTTCACGTTATAATGGTAGTATATTTGGTGTTGCTATCCTTGTCTATCATCCTTGTATCATCTTCATATAGTGAGGTTCACGTTATAATGGTAGTATATTTGATCAACATTGGTGTTGCTATCCTTGTCTATCATCCTTGTATCATCTTCATATAGTGAGGTTCACGTTATAATGGTAGTATATTTGGTGTTGCTATCCTTGTCTATCATCCTTGTATCATCTTCATATAGTGAGGTTCACGTTATAATGGTAGTATATTTGGTGTTGCTATCCTTGTCTATCATCCTTGTATCATCTTCATATAGTGAGGTTCACGTTATAATGGTAGTATATTTGGTGTTGCTATCCTTGTCTATCATCCTTGTATCATCTTCATATAGTGAGGTTCACGTTATAATGGTAGTATATTTGGTGTTGCTATCCTTGTCTATCATCCTTGTATCATCTTCATATAGTGAGGTTCACGTTATAATGGTAGTATATTTGGTGTTGCTATCCTTGTCTATCATCCTTGTATCATCTTCATATAGTGAGGTTCACGTTATAATGGTAGTATATTTGGTGTTGCTATCCTTGTCTATCATCCTTGTATCATCTTCATATAGTGAGGTTCACGTTATAATGGTAGTATATTTGGTGTTGCTATCCTTGTCTATCATCCTTGTATCATCTTCATATAGTGAGGTTCACGTTATAATGGTAGTATATTTGGTGTTGCTATCCTTGTCTATCATCCTTGTATCATCTTCATATAGTGAGGTTCACGTTATAATGGTAGTATATTTGGTGTTGCTATCCTTGTCTATCATCCTTGTATCATCTTCATATAGTGAGGTTCACGTTATAATGGTAGTATATTTGGTGTTGCTATCCTTGTCTATCATCCTTGTATCATCTTCATATAGTGAGGTTCACGTTATAATGGTAGTATATTTGGTGTTGCTATCCTTGTCTATCATCCTTGTATCATCTTCATATAGTGAGGTTCACGTTATAATGGTAGTATATTTGGTGTTGCTATCCTTGTCTATCATCCTTGTATCATCTTCATATAGTGAGGTTCACGTTATAATGGTAGTATATTTGGTGTTGCTATCCTTGTCTATCATCCTTGTATCATCTTCATATAGTGAGGTTCACGTTATAATGGTAGTATATTTGGTGTTGCTATCCTTGTCTATCATCCTTGTATCATCTTCATATAGTGAGGTTCACGTTATAATGGTAGTATATTTGATCAACATTGGTGTTGCTATCCTTGTCTATCATCCTTGTATCATCTTCATATAGTGAGGTTCACGTTATAATGGTAGTATATTTGATCAACATTGGTGTTGCTATCCTTGTCTATCATCCTTGTATCATCTTCATATAGTGAGGTTCACGTTATAATGGTAGTATATTTGATCAACATTGGTGTTGCTATCCTTGTCTATCATCCTTGTATCATCTTCATATAGTGAGGTTCACGTTATAATGGTAGTATATTTGATCAACATTGGTGTTGCTATCCTTGTCTATCATCCTTGTATCATCTTCATATAGTGAGGTTCACGTTATAATGGTAGTATATTTGGTGTTGCTATCCTTGTCTATCATCCTTGTATCATCTTCATATAGTGAGGTTCACGTTATAATGGTAGTATATTTGGTGTTGCTATCCTTGTCTATCATCCTTGTATCATCTTCATATAGTGAGGTTCACGTTATAATGGTAGTATATTTGGTGTTGCTATCCTTGTCTATCATCCTTGTATCATCTTCATATAGTGAGGTTCACGTTATAATGGTAGTATATTTGGTGTTGCTATCCTTGTCTATCATCCTTGTATCATCTTCATATAGTGAGGTTCACGTTATAATGGTAGTATATTTGGTGTTGCTATCCTTGTCTATCATCCTTGTATCATCTTCATATAGTGAGGTTCACGTTATAATGGTAGTATATTTGATCAACATTGGTGTTGCTATCCTTGTCTATCATTCAACAAAGCGGATAGGGCTATCTCTTTCTCGCTTTGCTCTGTTGCCAGTGCCAGATCCGCTTTTAACAATGTAGAATTAGTAATCAATTCTTCTTCTTCTTCTTCTTCTTCTTCTTCTTCTTCTTCTTCTTCTTCTTCTTCTTCTTCTTCTTCTTCTTCTTCTTCTTCTTCTTCTTCTTCTTCTTCTTCTTCTTCTTCTTCTTCTTCTTCTTCTTCTTCTTCTTCTTCTTCTTCTTCTTCTTCTTCTTCTTCTTCTTCTTCTTCTTCTTCTTCTTCTTCTTCTTCTTCTTCTTCTTCTTCTTCTTCTTCTTCTTCTTCTTCTTCTTCTTCTTCTTCTTCTTCTTCTTCTTCTTCTTCTTCTTCTTCTTCTTCTTCTTCTTCTTCTTCTTCTTCTTCTTCTTCTTCTTCTTCTTCTTCTTCTTCTTCTTCTTCTTCTTCTCTTCTTCTTCTTCTTCTTCTTCTTCTTCTTCTTCTTCTTCTTCTTCTTCTTCTTCTTCTTCTTCTTCTTCTTCTTCTTCTTCTTCTTCTTCTTCTTCTTCTTCTTCTTCTTCTTCTTCTTCTTCTTCTTCTTCCCGGTTTTCCTTCTATTCTCATTCAAACATGATCTTGAATGAATGAATGAATAAATAAATAAATGAATAAAAGATTAAATAGATGCATGAATGAATAAACAAATAAATAAATAAACAAATGAATGAATCAATAGATGAATCTCACCTATGATCATTCATCCACGTTGGATTGATCATCAGGCAGCGGATATCCAACGGGAGACCAGCTTTCCATCCCACAATCCAAAATGGCAGACAGTTTGCCCCTGGTACCCTCTCTTCGGTCGAATTTTTCTCCCATCCAGCAGGAAATGTGGGACTCCCTATGCTCAAACTCGTCTCATAATAACCTCTGTCATAGTCCGAGGCCGTATTCCGTATCATTATCACTATAAGAATACAAAATACAAAATTAATATATAGGGAGGTCCACGTTATAATGGCAGAGTTCGATCAGCAATGGTATTGCTATACTTGTCCATCATTCAACAAAGCGGATAGGGCTATCTCTTTCTCGCTTTGCTCTGTTGCCAGTGCCAGATCCGCTTTTAACAATGTAGAATTAGTAATCAATTTAGGCTGTTCGGTAGGCCTACACTTTTTTATATTCAAATTGGATAATATTTTTAATATAATTGTTAAGATCATTATAAGAGTTAGAAAAAGTGGCAACTGAAATTTTCAAGTGGTCTAATAAGCGAGTTATGAGTTGTTCAAGTGCTTACTTTCCAGATCATAAACGGTTCCGACTGTATTATTAGAGCTTCTCTTAAATATTTAAAAAATGTATCTTCCCAATCTAAGACATTTTATTCCCCATATCGTTCATAAATAAAAAAGTAACATTTTTTGTAAATTCGATAAATTATTGTTCATTTTAGCATTAATTGCGAAAAACGCATATTAGAACAAAGCCAATGATATTCTGTATGCATTTAAAAAAACTTCAATGGAAAATTCGAAACCGTTTATGATCTGGAAAGAAAACGGAGTTTAGCACTTCAACAACTCGCTTATTAGACCACTTAAAAACTTCAGTTGCCACTTTTTCTCACTCTTAAAATGATCTCAACAATTATATTGAAAACGATTATCCAAATTAAATAAAAATAGAAAGGTGTACCGAAAGACTTAACGAAATATTTCATCTCAACTATAATGATTCATTATTTAATTATTGAAAAATACAATTTCTTGCTTAATAAAATATAATTGATTAAAAACGAGAATGAACAATAAATTAATATCACATTGATAAACCTGTAACAGCTACCGTCTATAGAAGGCATTGACAAGACAGAGGATCGGCAACGTTGTTCTATCTTTCTCCACTGCCATTACAACGTGGACCTCACTATAGTATAATGTATATTTGGACTGTGAATTTTGTGATCTTTATAAAAGTGTTTTCATAACCTCATTTGGACTATTTTTTCAAAATTTGGGAGAGAGACAGTTTTGGGTTTATCCTGTTGATTCTCTCCGAACCATTGATTGATTGGATAAAGTACTCAATCAATCAACCATTAATTTGGTGTTGCTATCCTTGTCTATCATCCTTGTATCATCTTCATATAGTGAGGTTCACGTTATAATGGTAGTATATTTGGTGTTGCTATCCTTGTCTATCATCCTTGTATCATCTTCATATAGTGAGGTTCACGTTATAATGGTAGTATATTTGGTGTTGCTATCCTTGTCTATCATCCTTGTATCATCTTCATATAGTGAGGTTCACGTTATAATGGTAGTATATTTGGTGTTGCTATCCTTGTCTATCATCCTTGTATCATCTTCATATAGTGAGGTTCACGTTATAATGGTAGTATATTTGGTGTTGCTATCCTTGTCTATCATCCTTGTATCATCTTCATATAGTGAGGTTCACGTTATAATGGTAGTATATTTGGTGTTGCTATCCTTGTCTATCATCCTTGTATCATCTTCATATAGTGAGGTTCACGTTATAATGGTAGTATATTTGGTGTTGCTATCCTTGTCTATCATCCTTGTATCATCTTCATATAGTGAGGTTCACGTTATAATGGTAGTATATTTGGTGTTGCTATCCTTGTCTATCATCCTTGTATCATCTTCATATAGTGAGGTTCACGTTATAATGGTAGTATATTTGGTGTTGCTATCCTTGTCTATCATCCTTGTATCATCTTCATATAGTGAGGTTCACGTTATAATGGTAGTATATTTGGTGTTGCTATCCTTGTCTATCATCCTTGTATCATCTTCATATAGTGAGGTTCACGTTATAATGGTAGTATATTTGGTGTTGCTATCCTTGTCTATCATTCAAAAAAGCGGATAGCGCTATCGTTTTCTCGCTTTGCTCTGTTGCCAGATCGCCTTTTAACAATTTATATTAATATAATTGATTAAAAACGAGAATGAACAATAAATTAATATCACATTGATAAACCTGTAACAGCTACCGTCTATAGAAGGCATTGACAAGACAGAGGATCGGCAACGTTGTTCTATCTTTCTCCACTGCCATTACAACGTGGACCTCACTATAGTATAATGTATATTTGGACTGTGAATTTTGTGATCTTTATAAAAGTGTTTTCATAACCTCATTTGGACTATTTTTTCAAAATTTGGGAGAGAGACAGTTTTGGGTTTATCCTGTTGATTCTCTCCGAACCATTGATTGATTGGATAAAGTACTCAATCAATCAACCATTAATTTGATGTTGTGATTGGGATAAATAAATAATATAAATAAATAGATAAATAATATTTTAATTTCATAAAGGCAATATACAATGCAATAGGAGACGTCAATAAGAATACAGTAATATAACAAGGCATCAATAAAATTGTTTCAAATAACAAGATACAGGAAAATATAAACAACTATAGCCGGCACGCTATAGTGTGGTCCACGTTATAATGGCAGTGGATAAAGATAGAAGAATAGCGATGCCAATTCTCTGCATTAATTAATTATATTTCTACACTGTCAAAAACATAATTGTCATCGTTGTGGACCTAGAAAAGGATAGTACCACCGGATTTGTCGAATGATAGACAAGGATAGCAAATACTATCATTATAACTTGGACCGCACTATAATAGGAGTATATATATAGTGAGGTCCACGTTATAATGGCAGTGTTTGATTAGCAATGGTATTGCTATCCTTGTCTATCATTCAAAAAAGCGGATAGCGCTATCGTTTTCTCGCTTTGCTCTGTTGCCAGATCGCCTTTTAACAATTTATATTAATATAATTGATTAACAATTTATTTCATATTCGCCTTTTAACAATTTATATTAATATAATTGATTAACAAATTATTTCATATTAATTATGAAATTATTCATCTCTCTGTCTCATTACCCATACGCACAAGCCTAGAGCTCATGTGGGCATCACCCTCAGTGTAAAGGAAAAAATGAAATTTAATTGAATTGATTAATTTAATTGATTTCTATACCTGCTCTTGCTGTTTTATCAACAGAGGGGTCCGACGTAAATAGACCGACTTTGTCAAAGAGCTGAGGATTCCAATGCATTTGTAGTTCCCTCTCTATCAGAAGTGATTTGTCGCCTGACTTGTGTGTGAGAGATGAAACTGTCAGGTAGAGTGGATCCGCCTCCAATACCTCTGTCGTAGTAGTAGCTGTACAAATTAAGTAATTCAATTATTTTCAAATATTTTCAAATATTAAAATCCTATACTATTGAACGAGCAATTTCTGTTTATGTTTAGATGTTTATATGTTTATATGTGACCGGATCTCGAAAACGGCACTAACGATTCTCACAAAATTTAGAACTAAGTAGGTTTATGATATGAAAATTCGATTGCACTGGGTCTCAACCCTGGGATAACTCGCTGAAGGACATTAAACGAATAAAATACGTCCTTGGAAATACAGCTGTATATTTTGTCGTGTGTAATACCGTAATGGAAGTGAGTGAACAAGTGCATGTGTGGGTTATTCCTCAGCTGATCTTACAAGAAGTATAATCCAGCAAGAAAAACTTATTTTTGCTTATTTCACTTTTTTTAGAAAACATGTTTACTTCAGAAAGTCTACAATATTAACTAGATGCTGTTAGTGTAGAATAGTACATAGTATATTAACAAATATTGTAGCAAACATAGTATACCATTATAACGTGAACCTCACTATATGAAGATGATACAAGGATGATAGACAAGGATAGCAACACCAAATATACTACCATTATAACGTGAACCTCACTATATGAAGATGATACAAGGATGATAGACAAGGATAGCAACACCAAATATACTACCATTATAACGTGAACCTCACTATATGAAGATGATACAAGGATGATAGACAAGGATAGCAACACCAAATATACTACCATTATAACGTGAACCTCACTATATGAAGATGATACAAGGATGATAGACAAGGATAGCAACACCAAATATACTACCATTATAACGTGAACCTCACTATATGAAGATGATACAAGGATGATAGACAAGGATAGCAACACCAAATATACTACCATTATAACGTGAACCTCACTATATGAAGATGATACAAGGATGATAGACAAGGATAGCAACACCAAATATACTACCATTATAACGTGAACCTCACTATATGAAGATGATACAAGGATGATAGACAAGGATAGCAACACCAAATATACTACCATTATAACGTGAACCTCACTATATGAAGATGATACAAGGATGATAGACAAGGATAGCAACACCAAATATACTACCATTATAACGTGAACCTCACTATATGAAGATGATACAAGGATGATAGACAAGGATAGCAACACCAAATATACTACCATTATAACGTGAACCTCACTATATGAAGATGATACAAGGATGATAGACAAGGATAGCAACACCAAATATACTACCATTATAACGTGAACCTCACTATATGAAGATGATACAAGGATGATAGACAAGGATAGCAACACCAAATATACTACCATTATAACGTGAACCTCACTATATGAAGATGATACAAGGATGATAGACAAGGATAGCAACACCAAATATACTACCATTATAACGTGAACCTCACTATATGAAGATGATACAAGGATGATAGACAAGGATAGCAACACCAAATATACTACCATTATAACGTGAACCTCACTATATGAAGATGATACAAGGATGATAGACAAGGATAGCAACACCAAATATACTACCATTATAACGTGAACCTCACTATATGAAGATGATACAAGGATGATAGACAAGGATAGCAACACCAAATATACTACCATTATAACGTGAACCTCACTATATGAAGATGATACAAGGATGATAGACAAGGATAGCAACACCAAATATACTACCATTATAACGTGAACCTCACTATATGAAGATGATACAAGGATGATAGACAAGGATAGCAACACCAAATATACTACCATTATAACGTGAACCTCACTATATGAAGATGATACAAGGATGATAGACAAGGATAGCAACACCAAATATACTACCATTATAACGTGAACCTCACTATATGAAGATGATACAAGGATGATAGACAAGGATAGCAACACCAAATATACTACCATTATAACGTGAACCTCACTATATGAAGATGATACAAGGATGATAGACAAGGATAGCAACACCAAATATACTACCATTATAACGTGAACCTCACTATATGAAGATGATACAAGGATGATAGACAAGGATAGCAACACCAAATATACTACCATTATAACGTGAACCTCACTATATGAAGATGATACAAGGATGATAGACAAGGATAGCAACACCAAATATACTACCATTATAACGTGAACCTCACTATATGAAGATGATACAAGGATGATAGACAAGGATAGCAAAACCAATGTTATCCAAATAATGCCATTAATATCGGGGCACTGAGCTTCGCTCGTTATTTTATTATTATTGATAAATAGAAAACAATCAATCAATTATCAACAACTTTTAAAATGAAATTTTCCATATTTGTTATTTAATAATACATTTCACTTGTCACGTATCTGACGTCCGAATAATTCTGATTTTTTTGTGTTGTAGGGCTTGTGTCTTGACCGTTGAAAAACTTTTAACTCCAATTCCAAAACTGTTCAATTTTATAGGTTACATGTTGATTGACGATAAATTATCACAATTTTGAAAGTTTTTAAATTTCAAAATAAATTGACTTGAAGTTTTATTCTTCTACAAAGTTTATATGTTTATGTTACTAAATAAACATGCGATGATAATAATAATAAATAAAGTTTTTAGTAGAATGATAAATAGAAAACAATCAATCAATTATCAACAACTTTTAAAATGAAATTTTCCATATTTGTTATTTAATAATACATTTCACTTGTCACGTATTTGACGTCCGAATAATTCTGATTTTTTTGTGTTGTAGGGCTTGTGTCTTGACCGTTGAAAAACTCCTAACTCCAAATCCAAAACTGTTCAATTTTATAGGTTACATGTTGATTGACGATAAATTATCACAATTTTGAAAGTTTTTAAATTTCAAAATAAATTGACTTGAAGTTTTATTCTTCTACAAAGTTTATATGTTTATGTAAATTGAATAAGGTAGACCATTTAACTACGAAATGTTCTATAAAGTTTATTTTATACTTCTTTGCCTAGTTACTAGACGATGTCTGGATTGTGTTTCAGGTATGTAAGCTTATGTTATTATTTTGTTTATATCAAGTAGATAAATTCTTATAATTTTTGCTATTGGTCTTGTAGCTACTGGTTATAGTTGAAATAATTATGTGATTTTGCTTAATCCGATTCAGGAAGTTTGAAAGAATATGAGCTAAAGTCTAGCTGGTCAGCTATCACTGTTATCTCAGTTAGGCTATTATTAAAGTTATCGACTCAATTTTTTAAATGAAACAGGGGTGAAAAATAAACCGTGCTAGCTTATTTTGATACAATCTAATTCAATTTTAATATTAAAAAAAGCTGTTTCAAAACTAACCTTACTTTGAAGAAACGACGATTCTAAATTATATTGATAACAGTAATTCTTATTAGAATTTTCATTAAATTAATTACAATTTTAATTAAATAATACATAATAATTTCATCCAATTTCAGTTTAACTAATGATCAAATGATGAATTTAGGTTGGAAATAGTTTTCAATCAAGTCTTAGTTGGTAATCAAAACCCAACAGAGTATCAATGTAGCAAGAAGATTCCCTAATAAAAATTACTAATATTATTCACGCTAGAAACAGCAATGTTGTCCAATTTCTCTATATTGATGTAGATTAATGTAATATTCTACTATGGAATGAATAGGCTAAAGCTGCGTTTACACCAAAGTTAATAACAAAATTTCAATTACTTAATCCTAATAGATCCTATTAGATTGAACATATCTTATCATATGTGTTTGTCAAGATCCGTTCAATCTAATAGAATATATAAGGATTAAGTTATTAACATTTTGTTAATAACTTTGGTGTAAACCCAGCTTAATATGCTACCGGTACTAATACATGAAATGAAAGACTTTTGAAAATAAATAGCCTAGTTCCACATGATGTCAAGTACAATGACATCAATACCTGTATTATTTTAATTTTACTAATATTATTATATACTCATAATCTTATTATTAGAGTATATGCCGAAGGTACAATTTCTTAGCGACGGCTCTAGCATAGACGCGCGTCTAGAGTCGTCGATTAGGAATTATACATTTCGGCACAAAGTAAAAGAGCTGTACAGAAGCGAGGAATTTTCTGTTAATTTACAAGATGCATTGTATTTTATGGAAAGCACTATCGAGCGGAATAGACGCGCCTCAGCGGAAAAAATTATGTTTGTAAAGTTTGGACCTAACGCTTGCCTTCTGTACGCCGTAACCTTAATATTTAGACACGTAATTGTTTATTTTAATGATTTTTCATTCAATTAGAAAGTTCCAATTCACCTATTTTTGTTGTAATTACACTTAGTTGTAATTGAGAAAAATAAATTTCATTACTTAGTCAGTTCTGTTATTATTTTTACAGATTTCGATTTATACTGCAGCAAACATGGAGCAAGGGATCAAATACAACTATCCAATCAAGGAGAAATTTGACAGAACCAGAGTTTCAGCCGAGCGATTTATACAAGTGGATTACTTCTAATAACAAAGAGGCTAACCATTCTGTAAGTTGAACCTACTTTAAATAGTTTTTCAACAAACGTGGGTTTTTTATTCATCGACGTTTCAACAGCTCTCTAATACTACAGTGAATTTCTTAAAAATACGTATTGCAATCAATTTATACGAGGGTGAATCAAATGAAAACCTTAAAACGGTTATATATCATTTATTTTGATAACTAAGTGAACCTTATATTTATAATTTTCTGAGATAGTCTCCTTGAAGTTTTATGTGCCTGTAGTCACTCGTGCACCGCGGTTTTCACTTCTTCATCACTTTGGAAATGCTTTCCATTGCATCTTTAAGATTTCCGAACACATGAAAGTCACTAGGGGCGAGGTCTGGAGAATAAGGTGGATGAATGAGGCTTTCAAATTTGATATTCTGGATAGTTTGAACCGAGAGACGGGCTGTATGTGGTCGGGCGTTGTCATGCTGTAACAAAACACATGAAAGGAGAAGTCCTCGCCATTTACTCCTGATTGCTGGTCGAAAATGATTTTCTAAGAGATTTGAATAAGAATTAATGTTTACTGTCATCCCCCTGTCAATGTAATGCTCCAAAATTACTTCGTTCACATCACAGAAGAGAGTCAGCAAGAGTTTTCCTGTTGATCGCTGATTTCGGAGGTTTTTTTTTATTTTGGCGATGAGCTATGGCACCATTCCTTTTCGTGTATCTGGTTGATGACAATGTTTGTTTCTGGACAAACATGAATCACCATATGTACTGTCATCCTGCTATGAATTTCCATTGGTTTGACACCTTCACTGCTCAAGAAACGAGTGACTGATCGCTGATCTAATGCGGTGCATATTGATAATGGGGCGGCCATATTGTAACTGAAGTCACTGCTAATTGTATGTAGCAAGGTCACTAACGTACCTAGTAGTCATTGTGTAAGCTTCAACGAACATCCCTGCCAACTACCGGATCAATCCTATAACTTAACACTTTTAATGTTTTCATTTGATTCACCCTCGTAGTAATAAAAAATTTACAATAAAAATAACACACTGAACTTACTGACTATTCAAGTCACGTGACCGGGAAGTGGCCGTTAGCAGGGAGAGCATGATGTTTTATGCAAGCCCTGAGGATAACGCAAGACATTCACGGCCAAGTAACGCGCGATATTTTTCGCTTTATCGACGCGACAACAGCTTTTTCATTAAATTGACTGACAGGAATGTTCCTTTTTGAATTGCGCGTCGATATACGTGTAAGGTTTTTGAAATTATTTTGCATTCCAAGGATAATATGATAGGAATAGGAATTTTCTCCTTAATTCAATACTAATATTAAATTATTTATTGCTTAATCAATGTATATAAAAATAAGAGGTAGAATTATTGTGTCGTTTTTGTCGTCAACTTGCAGTGATGAGTAATAATTCATCAGTGACCCTCAACTATGGTTATCATAATATTCATCTACAGTAGAAGTAACCTTGCTGATAATATGCGTAATAATATCGAGCTGGCTGGTTCAGGTCTGGTTCTGCTCGCACCTGATCAATTTCAGGGACTCTGACATGACATGACCTCATGACTGGTTTTGGGCAGCAGGGATCGACGACTTAACGTGTCCATCCGAAAAAGGTAGTTGCCCGAAAAAAATTATTTCCCGATCCAGGATTTAAACCCGGGCATCTGAATTATAAAGCCAGCATCTCATCCACTCGACTATGGCCACTCCACCTTGCTGATAATAATAACAAAATGATTATCTAGGCCTACTCTTGTGAGAAGCAATGGATATCCTTTCAATGAATAGTTGCAAATTCACATTCAAAATTATTTAAATTTTCAAGAAGAAACTTCATAATAGAATATTTCAAATGGTATTAGTTGGTTAGTAGTGTAATAGTAAGTTAATGATAATAGCTTCATATAATACTGGGAGACGCAGGGAAACGAGAAGTTTTGAAATTTCTAAGAAACAATATTCATAAAACTAGTAGAATACTAATGGAATGGCATTTATTTATCATTCAATTTATGTTCATACAGTTGAAATGTCCAAATGTATCTCTTTATTTTTAAAAATGGCGTTGGAAAGATTTGTTCACATTCGGGATTTATAGCCTGTTATGGGTGGTGCAAGAAAACTGGAAATTTTGAAATAAAGTCATTAACACTAATAAATTCCATGAAAGAAGTGGATTGCCAATGGAATGACATGTATTCATTATGCAATTTATGATCCTCCAATCAAAATGTCCGAAAGTTTCTTTTTGAGATAATTAAAAAAGATATGCTCACAATTAATTGGCTTTAGCAGTCTGTTAGCAGTCCGAAAGTTTCTTTTTGAGATAATTAAAAAAGATATGCTCACAATTAATTGGCTTTAGCAGTCTGTTATGGTATATAGAGCAAGGAACGGGATACTTTGAAATAATGTACTTTCCACCAATAAATTACATACTAGCAAATTACTAATAAAATGGCATATATTCATATTCATCATGCCCTGCATAATCATTTTATTGGAAAGTCTAAAAATGCTTTTTTTAATTTTTAAGATGACATAAGAAAGATGTGGTCTCATTCAGCGTTCACTTGAAAATCTATTTGCTGTGTGATATTTCAGGCAGGCAACCACCGCCCTAGAGCCAGTGGGCAGCCGAGCGACGACCCTGTCACAGTAGTCAAGTGCCCCCTGTAGCTGTCGTCGTCCCCAGAGGCCCGCGAGATGGATGGAGGCGGTGGGAATGCGAAATGAATAACAGACGCCCGGTGATGGTGAGAATACTGATGCTGGGTGAGTGCAATTTTTGTTCTAGAATGATCAAGTAATTATTAAAATAAAGTGAAATTGAATGAATAGTCACGCTGAAGATAGAGGCCAGTATGACGAAACGCGTCCGAAAATAACTTGGTATCTGGACATATAAGTACTGTGAGCATTGAATTTTAGCAGGAAGCATGACTTGATTTCCATTTCATAGATGCTCCATTTGGTGGTGAAAATTGATGGAAAATAACTTGATGATAAGCACTAGTTGCTACTAACTTTCCGTCTCAATTTTCCTTGCCTATAATCGTTTTGGTTTTCATGACTTCAGTAGACTTTTTATAGTGAGATTCTCAGGTACAAGATGACAAATGGCAATACAAAGATATAAGGGAATACATCCAACAATTCTAACAATAAATATTAAATACTAATTAAGGTTTCGTGCAAAATTTAAGAAGCGGTTTGACTCAGTGGTTGCGCTATTAAGCCATCGCTTAGATACGTTGAGAATCATGCGTCTGCTTCTCCCTTTGGAAGAGTGACCACTTGAGCCAACTCCTCTGAATATGATTCATGAGTAGGAAAATCGCTTCCTGGTGGTTCGGAAGCCTCCTAAAACTGTAGTTCCACTCATCTCTTATTAACATCCGCCTCATTACCCACGCACAAGCTAACAGCTCATGTAGGCTTCGCCCTCAGCAAAAAATAAATAATAATAAGGATTGAGGATTGTAAGGATTTTTCTGATAAAGGTTAAATGTATACTAGTAGCTCTGTAAACAGTAGACCTCGCGCTCAGTAAGGTACATTGACCTGTTGTTATGTTTCCTTAAAAATTAATAAATGATTATTTATCAATTTAAAAAGTCTAGAAAAATCTTAAATAAACATAGAGCTTCCTGTCCTATCGTATCGTGATGTGTCGTCCCGAAATGTGAGTGTGAGCGCTGTTATCAGGTCTGGCTGCCGTCGATACGCCAATCCAATCAACCCATCAGTGAACATTCTGTGTTGTCGTGTTGGCGAAAAATCGGTGTGTTGAAATTAAAAAATAAACTACCATAATGTGGATTTCCTACAAACTTCATTTCTCACTTTTCATGATTTTAGAAATCAATTTCTTTTCAATAATATTTGTTGTAATCTTGATCATCAGATTAAAAAAGAAAAATGTGTTCTATACTCTAAACTAGAATCATGGCCTCAGCTTATGGAAAGACAAAGCTAGTAGACAACACTGTCTACTAACGTTGATGGAAAGATACTTTTTCAAGATGTTCGATGTTTTTGAACGGGTAGTATTATAGTCCACTAGACAGCTGATTTATGATGAATAATCTATAGGTAATCTTACGGTAATATTGGCGTATGAAGGAGGCTCCTTTTTCCTTTTATATTATCCTTGAAATGCAACATTTCCAAAAACCTTGTATATACGTCGACGCGCAATTTAAAAAGGAACATACGTGTCAAATTTCATGAAAATCTATTACCACGTTTAGCTGTAAATGCGCAACATATAAACATATATAAACATTTAAACATAAAGAGAAATGCCAAACCGTCGACTTGAATCTTAGACCTCACTTCGCTCGGCCAACCAGAAAATCATTTAATGTGAGGGTAAACAGAAAGCGGGAAAATTGAAGAGAAGTTAGGTATGATAGAATATAAGCTTGTGTCATTGTAGTTGAATCTTTTATTTGATTGTAGCACAGGTTCACCTTGCAGATCTCCGTTGCTGTTGGCAACTTTTTCTTTGCAGGATGATTAGGATAACATTAAAAAATAGCAATACACTTATATAATAACTGAAATTTAATAAAACCTAAAAAGTAATAAAAATCTATGTTGATTTCACATTTTATTTAAGCAGGAGTCCGTGTTGATTTCTACGCTATAATCTTATCTTTCAAATCTATTCTTATTTCTTATCATTTCAAAGTAATGTAGTAGTTCTTGAAAGAATGTAACAATCTGTTTTAAATTTATCCAGGCTACTTTTATCTCTCTAAATGTTTGACTGTATGTCGTTGATGCATTCTTCAATGATCAACAACTCCTTGAAAATATGTCATACAAACATTCAATCTATGCCGGCGCATTTTAACTCAATGATATCCTCAGCTCCTCTGGATATTGTAGTATTAAGCGAGTCTTGACTCAAACCCAGTTTACAATCGTAAGCTTACGGTATTCTTGTTGAATATTTACTCTTAGGAACGACCATTAGTAAAGGTGGCGGGGGAATGATTATCTATGTAAGATGCTCTTTTCCGGCCCTGAGTGGTAATGTCTCTGAAGCCGGTGCACTCTCATTCTCCCGAATTCCTTCTAGCTTCTACTTGATGTGAGAGTGGGCGCTGAGTCCGTTTTCGTCCTTGGAGTTTATCAGCCGCCAAGAGAGGGAGTCTCCTCACATTAGAGGATGCTCTGTTGACTAAAGTTATGCAATGATATAACCACATAATTTATAATTACATAACACCTCATCAGAGAACTTGATATGCTGAAATTACGACAAAGACTAAAGTACTCAATACTATGTGAAACCTACAAAATAATTGTGGAGGGTACTGGTCCGGAATATTTGAGAAAAATACTTGTATCTTTCACATAGGTTCATCAGAAGGACACTTGGTCTCACCGCTGCTTTCTCTAGATACCGTTGGATAATCTTTATCAGAGTTGAAAATTCTTAACAAAGGAAAAAAGTGAGTTTGATTGGTCTCGAACCCGCAACATATGTTTGATTCATGAGTCGCGTGTACTACCAATTACGCTAAAGATTCTCTTGGAGAAAGCTCTGTTTGGATGGACTTTTGTTGATAAATTTGTTTTAATTATTACATTTAAAGTGCTTGATTGAAAACAATGAAAATAAGCCTATTATCAAACCTCGGTAAATTCATAATCTGCATGTAAGATTGCAAGTTGATCAGTTCTTCCATTAGTTCATGTGGTAATGTGTCAAACGTGTATTTTCCATTATGTACATGTATAAGCCAATTCTTTCCTCTATAATTATTATGTTATTTTCATGCATATTTTACGTTCTCAAACATATTTCACTTAATCACTGATCGGACAACTGAAGACGTGATTAATATTTCATCTGTACTTATAATATGTAAATTTAATATTTTAATATGTTAATTCAAGGAAGAAATAAATTCATTTATTTATTCTCTATTAATTTTTCATTCTCTTTTTCAGACTGATGAACGTGCCAACTCCACTGATACCTCACCATATTATTTGTTTTACATAGAGCAATCCAATATTTTTTATACACTTATGAAGTGTTTTATCAATAAACATAATAAATAATAAGTGTATTTGAACAAACGAAATTAACACTTGAAAAGTAATGTTGTCTGTTTATGTAAAGAGTTTGTCACATTTTATACTCTGAAATTGTTTTATATAATTTCATTATAATTCTCATAATGTGTAATAGATTGCATAAAATTGTTATTAAAAACTCTATTTACTAAATACCCTGTCTTGAGCTTTTATAATAATTTTAACTGTGTCCGTTAGGCTGTACGCTCGATGTCGATTTTGTTTCTAAAGGTGAGTACAGACTTTGATGCATTGTTTTCAATTGGAGTACGCATACCTATCTGCATCGTATAGGCATGCACACTACAATTGAAAACAATGCATCAAATCTAATTGTCCGATGCGTGCCGTCCTATCAGTTTATGCTTATTATGTATGTATCTTACTGTTTCTGTACAAATACAGATATAAGAATAGCATCAGCTGATTAAAAGTGAAATGCGCGTGTTCATGGCGCATTACTGTACGCACCTCTATAAGTGGTAGATTGTACACCATCAAATATAAATTACTATTATTATTCGTCGCATTGAATGTTCTCAACGGTGTTCGAAACCATGCCAAATGGTTTTCCCTCCATGAGAGGAAATTGTTCTCGTTGTACAAAGTGTAGCTCTCATCATAATAAAATTATGAAATTAATGGTAAATGTCTGAATGAGAACCGGAGAAAATGTCATAGCACACTCTCAATAAATACGAAAACGGGCATGCATCTTTCAGGGTAACAATGATCTCACTAAGACCGAATATTCTTCATAATGAACTATTCTTAAAAATTCACTGCCGCATCCGTTATTTCCCTTATACTGCTGTAATATCCATTGACAATTATTTGCAAATGTAACACTAGACTTCCAGCTCGAACATCTTTCGCTCCTGAATTATTTTTTAGATCATTCTTGTAGAGATAGATGATTATGTTATCAGATGGGTGACAATCATTGAATCGTCGGTCCCGACTGATAGTCGTGAGGCTCATTGACGACGTAAATTAAATACCTATTTATGCAAGATGGAACTTCCGTCAGGGATCCCCACCTATAAAGCCATTCGATTATAATAACTAACTACATTATTCTCATAATTCCGTATTAATACGAAAAAATGATACCATTATTTCTAAATATTATTTGAATTATCCTGCTCCTAATTTCATCTTATTCTCTTATTGACAGGGTTGTATGATGATAAGAATGAAATTTATTATTGAATGGTACTTCCACAAAATCATTGATTAAACTTTCATTTTAACCTTTTAGTTTGTCCTTCGCAAGATATGGATTTTAATAATTGGGAAAGGGTAAGTATACAAGTTTTAGTTTACCTTTTATATGTCTTGATTATAAATGTAGGACAATACAGTAAGAATTTTATTCAATCGAGATCATACAATACATCACCATACCAAGAAAATAACTTTCGTATTTTGAAATAGTTGATATATTAACATAATAGAATAAGATTGAAATAAAAATTAAATAATTGAGAATGTCCAAAAATCCGAATAAACTTGAAAATTTATTGTGAGGCACATTGCCTACTTGGCGCCTTGCAAATTTGGTATTTCAGTTGAACCCACCTCTATACCTGACTATTAATTTTGAAATCAAACGCTTGAAGATTGGTAAGTTTTCAGGAAATATAGTTAAGATCCAAAAATATCGTAGCATGGATTTGAAGGATTTTCTATTATTCTGACATGAAACATTTTACCGACCTGTGTTATTTTCTATGAACGTGTGATGCACATTGCCTACTTAGCGCCTTTGCACGGCATGTATTCCCATGATGTTGGATGATGCATGTCCGACGTGTACGCGTCATTGTTGTGTCATCCTAATAGTACTTATATAAGTCCCAATCACCAATAATTATCACAATTTTGAAATGAATATGTTAATCAGGCACTTGACAAGTGAGACAAGATATTAAACTATTGTTACATATGTATCTCCTGAACTTTTATACCACCAGTAACATTCGATTGATTTAAGTGAAAACAATATTAGTGATATGGATTCACTTTCAGAAATCTTATTATTATTGAATAAGTTGACATTATTTAATCACAGATCTAACTTAGTCTATGATTAAATCCATGTACCTTATCAAGTTGCTAATAGAGTTTGCGAGCCAGTTGAAAAGCCAGGTCAGCGATCCAGGGAAAAGCCTCCATTTTTTCTTTATTAGAAACGCTGCGTTCATAAAAGACAAATAGCAAGAAAAAATCTTTAAAAATGTGCTGGGTGCAAACCGGGGTCCATACGGTGTAGGAGTTTAGATAATAGGAATTTTAAGCTCAATCCAATATTAATTAACATCCATAGCGAGTTTTTTCTAGTTTCAATAATAATTAAAGTTAGTAAATAAATTCTGTCCGCGTGATTATTAGCATAATATTATTATATAGCCTATTGTTTAACAGTGAACGTAAAGTAAAATAAAGTGTTTACCTTTCCTCTCCTAGAGTTGTCATCAATCACACCCACCAAAACCAATTCCTCTTTCTTCTCATTTCCTTTAAATATTACAAATGCCAGTTCTTATTCGTATGGTAACACATGGCACAGTGGTGACAGGAAATACCTTATTCATCCCTCCTTTAGAAATGCTTATGCAAATTTTAGTAGCCTCAGTAGGGCAAGGAATGTGAAATTTATGTTGTTATAAATTAATAGGCCTACTGTCTTTTTTCACAATCATACAAATATTTTTCTCCTGCTATAAAAAGTCATTAACATGGGGAGTGAAAGAAGTGTAATGGCAAAAAATGACATACATTTTCTAATTAAGTAGCCTATTTTATCAGGGCTACTTGATTTGTTAGTTAAAAATAATTTTAAAGTAGGCTACCCTTTTTTAAACTTGATCATATAAAATACAATAACTAATTTCGAAATATGTTGAATCCATTATCAAGTTTCTCTTAAGAAATGTTCAAGAAAAACTTGATAATGGATCCAACATTCCTAACAAACTAGTTGTTAGGTATTGTATTTTATATGAAAAAAAGTTGTTTTCATAAAAAAGGTGTTATTTTACAACTAACATAAAAGATACCTTACCATACCGTAATTCAACATTACACTTTCCATACGTACGGTACCGAATCAACATCCTCTGCTTCTCCTCATACAATTTAGAAGAAAAATTCGAGTTAAATATTGAGTAAGGACATCTCCTCAATGTAATTTGTGCCAAGAAGTGGATTTCTTTCCAAGGAAGTGGAAGTGGCACTTGCGTGAGTAAAATAAGATTTCATTAAAATCACTTGAACTTAAATAATTTTTAGACATTATCGTATGAGAAACACAAATTAAAATACCTGAAATGACTAGCCATGCTAAGCTTGATCCACTCTTCATTTAGCCTACACGTTAGATCTACTCGTACCGGTATAAAATAATATTAAAAGGTTATTTCAGAATTATTTTCATTAAAATTACTTATTTTGAATAGGATATATATTTTTCAAGTATTTTTAAAAGAAATTGGAATAGAATACCCACCAAATGACTTAATTTCTGTTGTTTTCAAATTTAGATTGTTGCATCACAGCTTTTTAAATTAGCCGCTATTTCAGGTTTGTAAAAAAAATAAAAATCTAATATCAATTATGAAAGCAAATTATTGAATCAAATTATGAAAAATATATTTCTTGATTAATTTGATTTTTCTATCAAGAAATGATAATTATTACTAGATCAAATTTAATGGGATGAATACACAGTAACAGCTGTGTACACTCATTGGCAAAATCGAGAGACTTGGCAACGTTTTTTCATAATATCTTTCTTCACTGCCATTATAACGTGGATCTCACTATAAGGGGATTCACTCCGAGAGAAGAACAAAAGTATGTGCAGTACATTCTTAACGTATTTTCATGTTATATAATTACATTGCATGATGAATATAAATAAATAAATTCAAATAATATTATTAAATAATAATAATATCAATAACTATAATAATATTATTAAATAATAATAAATTTGCATGTTAATTGGTAGGTTGGCCATACTTCCATAGATGTGTCACGTGACTTGTCGATGCTATGTCGTGTCGGTGCTATGGTTTGTCGAGGCTGTGGTGGCAGGCCTAACTTTATTTTTCTTGTCGATGCTATGGTTTGTCGAGGCTATGTCGTGTCGGTGCTATGGTTTGTCGAGGCTATGTCGTGTCGATGCTATAGTTTGTCGAGGCTATGGTGGTTCCCCGTGGCCATCTGATTGGGTGTAATCCAAGGAGGATAGTGGAGTAGACAATTATACAAAGTTTGGCTGTCTCCGCGCATTCTGACCTGCGCATCCTGTTTGGCAATATTGGTTTGACCAAAACATTGCACTTGCACTGCAGTTAATATCGTGAGGTCAGGTTATAATGGCAGGGATAAAGATGAAGAAAAGGATGCCGATTCCTCTGCATTGATTAACATTCTACACTATCAAAAACATGATGGCATCGTTGTCGGACCTATAAACGGATAGTACCACCGGCTTTGTCGATGTATAGACAAAGGATAGCAAAAACAAAGTTGATCAAATCTGTCATTACCGTATAACATGGTCCTCACTTTAGCATTAAATCTGCGCTCTAAAATAATGTGTTCTTTAATTGACTCTATGAAAAATAAAAGTTTTGAAAAAACTCTCCTCATAATTAATTTCACAAAGGTTCAGAAAAATAGTCCCAAGAGCTCCAGTGTTTCACACTTTATTCAGAAATATTTCATTACAAAAACTGAAATAGTATAAATTATCAATAAAAATACACAGGACACACGATTTACAAAACTATACATTGAATAAAGCTAAAGTAAACTAAAACTAAAAGAGGTAGATGGAAAGCTGATATGAATCAGCTTGGTGGTAATTATAAACTAAAATAAATATAATTTATATTCTATAACTGAATAGAATCTGAATTGAATACTGTCCAGGTATCATTCAATCTATTCTAGAATAGGCTTTAATCAGATCAACACAGAAGTATCTATTGATTGAGAAAGTAATCAATACCAAATTTTCATTTTTTAAGAGACTTGAGAAATTGTAAAAAATCCACATTTATTTTTCAATTTTTTGAAAAATTCTCATTTTTTATTCCCCACATTAACTGAAAACACGTATATGGAATGTCTTGGTTATTTATTAGAAAATATTTAATTATTCCATGTTAGTTTTCTACTTCATTATTTTATTTAATAGGTACTATAAGATTTCTCCGTGTTTCTATTGCAAGTTTAGAATTAATTGAGCTTAACTTTGTCTGAAAATTCACAATAACTTACTTAAAAAAAAAAACAAGTATATGAAATCTCCTGGCGTTTTATTAGAAAATATTGAATTATTTCTTGCTAGTTTTCTACTTTGTTATTTTATTCAAATAAAGTATGATTCCTCCGTTTTTTTATTAAAAGTTTAAAATATTGAATGAGCTCAACATTGTCTGAAAATTCACAATAACTTACTTTTAAAAAAGAACAACAAACAAGTATATGAAATGTCTTTGTTTTTTATTAAAAAATATTGGATTACTTTTTGTTGGTTTTCTACTTTATTATTTTATTCAACTACTATAAGATTTCTTCGTGTTTTTGTTGCAAGTTTAGATTAATTTTGAGCTTAACATTGTCTGAAAATTCACAATAACTTACTTTCAAAAAAGAACAACAAACAAGTATATAAAATCTCTTGGATATTTATTAGAAAATATTGAATTATTTCTTGTTAGTTTTCTACTTTATTATTTTATTTAATTACTATAAGATTTCTCCGTGTTTTTATTGCAAGTTTAGAAATAATTGAGCTTAGCATCACCTAAAATTTCACAAAATTATTACTTCTTCCTAAAACGTTTTCAACTTGAAATAGTATGCCATTGCGAATTGAATAAAAAATATTGTTCTAGCATTGAGTGATGAATTTTTCAAATAAACTGGAACGCTTACAATTTTTGGTAGCCTAAATCAATGCCATGTTAAAAAAACAAGTATTCAGAAGGAATAATTTTTTTTGAAACAATATTAATATAGTAATTATTAATAGAAAATGAGTGAAGTTTCTCCTTATAAAATTATTTAATTCAAATTATTGTAAACTCATTTTTGTTATAACTCCAGAATTTTATTCTAGCAATCTATATTAATTCAGAAACTTTGATGATTTTCCAAATTCTGAACTCATTCCTTCCAGTTACAGCTATTCTATGGTGAGGTCTACGTTATAATGGCAGTGTTTGATTGGCAATGGTATTGCTATCCTTGTCTATCATTCAACAAAGCGGATAGCGCTATCTCTTTCTCACTTTCCTCTGTTGCCAGATCGTCTTTTAACAATGTAGAATTAATAATGAATTAACAAAATATTTCATCTTATGAAATTATTGAAAGATATAGTTTCTTGCTCAATGAAATATGCTTGATTATTACTATCAAATTTTGTAAAACTTTAAAGTGGAAAAACACTCACATTCTTTGATGTGCCGACATCCGAAAACTGAGTTTCTGTTTGGCTTGAAAATGTGCAACACAAGCACGAAACGGACGTCGCCATATCAAAGAATGTGAGTGTTTTTTCAATTTGAAGTTTTACAAATTTTGATAGTAATAATAATAGTGAAAACAAGATGGATAACCAACATCATAATTGATTATTTTAAACTAGAATGGAAAGTTAATATTACATAAATAAACCTGTATCAGCTACCGTCTATAGAAGGCATTGACAAGACAGATGATCGGCAACGTTTCTCTCCTAACTTACTCCACTGCCATTATAACGTGGACCTCACTATAGCAACATAATTATATCAACTTTGATGTATTATTAATTGCTTCATATTAATAGGGTATCGCTGTAATTTCCTCGGATGGATATCCAAATCTCAATTAATTCTATACAAACTATAGACTACTATCATAGAGAAACAATAGCATAAGTAGATATCCCATGGTATAGGGCGTTTATGTCGCAACTTTTATTGTTATCTCAAGCCGATAGTTCATGTAATTCTTTCCCGTGAAGCTGTGTGACACTGGTAGTCTCTCATATTGTGCCGTTCATACACTCTCACCCCAACAAAACAGTAAAATTCGACAATAATCGACTTGAGATAACAGTAAAAGCTACGACATAAACACCCTATACAATGGGATATATACTTACGCTATTGTTTCTCTATGCTAATATATAGTAGGTAGGCCTACTCTTACATGTCGACTAATCGTTCAGTTTATTTATTTAATTATTTATTTATAATATTGATAGATACAATATAATTCTCAACTATGAATGATTGGAGAGGAACAGCAGGCTTAAAGCCCACAACTGTTCCTTTCCCAAATTTACATAGAAATTGTCCAAAAATAGGTAAAATTATTAGGTTTACAATTATTACAAAACTTATGTTGCTGTTTATAACATGAAATATTTATGTTACTATGTTTACATTGTTGTGTGCTTTGGTTGAGGATATTAGGCTTGAAGCCCAAAACTGCTCCTTTCCCAAATTTTAGATAGAAATTGTTCCAAAATAGGTACAATTATTACGTTACAAAAGTTATATTCTTGTTTATAACATAAAATAGTTATGTTTACAATATTTGTTGTGCTTTGGTTGAGGATATTAGGCTTAAAGCCCAAAACTGCTCCTTTCCCAAATTTAGATAGAAATTGTCCCAAAATAGGTACAATTATTACCGTACAAAAGTTATGTTCTTGTTTATAAAATAACATATTTATGTTGTTATGTTTACAATTGTTGTTGTATGCTTTGGTTTAGGATATTTGTGGACCTAACTGGTTGCGATCAGTTAGCTTGCTGAGTCAGCAAAATTGAGAAGCTCCTCATGATCCATATTGTTGAGCGTGTGGATATCAATTCCCAGGGCATTCGCCACACTCATCATGTCGAGTCCGAATGATTTCAGCAGTTCGATGAAGTCCATTTCCTCTCCTGAAAACAAACGAAATTTGGTTAATTTGATTAAAACAAATGTGATGTGAAACCGCTGAAACCGCATGGCACCGCTCTAAAATGGTTCAGCTGATACCTTTATAATAGGCAACAATGTGTGAGAGATAAATTGTCCGCTAAATCTTCTTCATATGCTATAATCCCAAATGGAGTCCCTCAAGGATCTGTACTAGGACCTTTGCTTTTCCTAGTATATATTAATGATCTGACAAGTGCTGCACCTGATATAAGATTAATTATGTATGCAGATGACACAACTGCTCTGGCAACAAGCCCCGACCCCATCACTCTTGCAAGTAAATTGAAAAGTGCACTGTCAGCAAAGTCAAAGTGGTTTGAAGCAAACGGTCTATCGTTACACTATAATAAAAGCAATCTTATTCAATTCAGCTCTGCTCGTAATCAAACAGCAGTGAACAGAGTACATCTTCCAATAATTGAAGACATTCCTGGGACTTATAATAGATCAGAGTTTCACTTGGAAGGAGCATATTCAGGTCCTTGCAAAAAAACTAAATCAAGCTTATTTTGTAATTCTCACCCTCTCTCACTCACTAGACAAAAGCACCCTATTGGCCGTCTACTACGCATATGTCTACTCATATCTGAGCTATGGAACCATTTTCTGGGGAAATTCTGTTGATAGCGGTAAAATTTTTATAATCCAGAAAAAAATAGTAAGTCATTTGTGGATTGAGATCAAGAGATTCTTGCAAAGCATTCTTCAAAAAACCTAAACATTCTAACGCTGCCATCTATTTTTTATCTATTAATTGTTGATTTTTGTTAAACAGAATTTAGATAAATTTCAATTCTGCACAGATAATCACGGGTATAATACACGTAATAGTAGTCTCATTGCTTTTCCAGTACATAGGCACACAGCTCTAGAGAAAACTCCATTCTAGTCTGGAATACGTTATTTTTAATAAATTACCTTCAGCCATCAGAAATCAAGATTCAATAAACAAATTCAAATTAACAGTCAGAAAAATGCTTCAACTTAACTTTTTGTGACTTTCATTTCCATGTGAATTTGATGAGATACATCATAGAGTGTATTTATCTATTTTACTTTCAAGAAGTTAGAACTAAGTCTTTTAAATATAATTTTGTTCTAGTATTGACATGTCACCAGTCAAATGAGTGTTACTCAAAAATTGATGTAATGTGACGATAAATAAATGAAATGAAATGTGATGGAACAGATTGATTTATTTATCTGTTGTGTAGCCTATACTATTCAGACAAAGTTTGACCGTCTGAAGTTTGACAGTCTGAAAAGTATGTCGGTTTGAAGTATGTCAGTTCAAAGTATAACAGCCATAAGGCCCA
>NC_052510.1:63667684-63691176 GCF_014356525.2 Nilaparvata lugens
GTTCCAAAAGTCACTAGCCAAGTTGCACAAAGGCTTATCAAAATTTTAATCTTGATCAAATTCCACGAGAACTAATCAGAGAATGGTTTTTTGAGAAGAAGGAAGAAGCCTCTGATTGACTTCTCTGAATCAAACTAGATTAAAAGTTAACAAAATTTGTGCAACCAAGTGACAAAATTCAAATTATTGTTATCTTTGTAAAATTTGTTCTGCAACCAAGTTTTATTACGGTATTCAGTGAGTGAGTTTTTTTATGGTATTCAGTTTGTAAGTTTATTTTCTTCTCCAAGTTTTGTGTTGAGCTCTTGAAAAACGAGTTCTTATCAATAGATAATTGAAAGCAATATTGGAGAACTTTATATTTTAATAGATAATACTGTATTGTAATTTCAAGTGCATCATGAAGCATAAACACCGCCAGGAAGAAATTTACAGAAATGTACAAATAAATAATAAATTTCAGTAATTTTTTAGAAATTGTTTGGAAAAGTAGTTCAGCCTAATATTTACTGTACTATACAGAAAATATAGCATAAGAAGATATTCCATTATAGTATTACAGCCTTGGTAGTTCATGTTTCAAATTCAAAGCCAATTTATTGTTAACTCAAGCCAATTATTGTCGACTCTATTGAATATTATTATACTGTTTTTTTTTTAAGGTGAGTGTGTAAGAACGGCACAGTATGAGTGACTATACCAGCGCCACATAGCTTCACCAAAACCAACTACTAGGACTACCGGTACCGGCTGGAGTTGACAATGAAACTTGGAACACATAAACGCCCTGCCCAATACCCTGGGATTTGGGGTATCTTCTCATACCATCTTTAGGATATTACTCACTTGACATTTCGGAAGGTGTGCCTGAGACTGTCCCCCATTTTGTGTATATAGTCCCACTGTTGCTTCGTGACAGGAGTGCCAACATTGTCTGCAGTCATCTGGGCCTCGTCAAACAGCCATTGGAACACGAATAGTGGTGCTATAATAAAAATAATAAATTAAATGTTTATTTCCCCCAAAAATTTAAACTACTAAATCAATTACAGATACATTTATTATATTATTAGATACAATATACAGATTAATATTAGATACATTTAGAAATATTAGTTTACAATTACATACAATATTTAGTTTCAGAAACTTCTTATAGTGTGTCTTCTACATGTTTAGTGCAAATGATTGGACTATCAAAACTAAATAATGATGAACATAATTAAATCATGGAATAATTGTATAGAGTAACGTCAGAGAACAGAACTCTAGCTGGAAAATTGATGAACAATTATTCTTTAACAAAACTGAATAATTTTGTATTATTAAGTTAAAATGAACATGATTTATTGTCACTTTTTGTGTAGTTGAGAAGTTGATATTGTGGTAATTATTCATATTAAATAAAATACTAAGAAATTGTCAAAAAACACAGATTTATTGATAGTTAGGAAGACCGGTTTCGGTTGTTACTCCATTGTCAATCTCTTATAAACAGTTTATAAGAGATTGACAATGGTGTAAATAACCGAAACCGGGTTTTCTAACTATCAATAAATCTGTGGTTTTTGACAATTTCTTAGTATTTTACTTGATACGATTTATTGAAATGAAATTATTGTAAAGGCCTACAGTAATGTCAGAGAACATAGAATAGCTCTTTGTGAAATTATTGTGAAGGCCTACAGTAATGTCAGAAAACATAGAATAGCTCTATATCTATCCTTATTAATTTGTATTTGAAAAAATCTATTGTCATTAGCAAGATCTACTATGTTCCAAAAATCATTCTTCAGTAAAATTTACACTATGAACAGAGATATTATGGAATTTCTCCATATTAAGGTGAAATAAAAACGATATTATGTGGTATATTCAAATCAGGTCAATTTTCAATTAACCACAGAAATATAATATGCACACTGATTTATTTTTTATCAAATGAGGCAGCGGTATGACTGTGAAATTACAAAAATTTGTTCACATTTAATATTTTATTGTTACCTTCAGGTAGAAGCCAATAGCAGTGAAATATAATATATTCATTATACCTACTTATATTATAAGTGTCACCGTTCGATAGCAGTGAAATAGAATATTCATTTTTTGAGGCAAAATATGATAAATTTTATGAATTTTACGAATAAATCTTTCTCCATTGTTGTTTATTGTATCTAATTTGAGATAATATGCTACCGTATCTGAGGATATGTATTTGAGTAAAGTCAGTCCCCCCATTACAATCATCGCAGTAGAATTCCCATTAATGGAAGTGTGTAGGCACATGACTTTTAGCAACAAGAAATCTAGTGGACCATCAAAGTAGACTACTTCTTTAATTATTATTTAACGAAAATCCTAAGTAAATGCTGCAAATCACCCCGAAGACCTTGACAACAGGGTTAACAGCTAGATGGAAATTCGACGAGAACTACTACTATCCAAAAAATAGTTGCCAGCCCGGGAATCGAACCCGGTTCCTCCCAATTGCCAGTCAGGAATGCTTGCCCTTACACCAAACTGACAATCTCTGGATAGCAGCGTTCATTTTATGCAAAGCCACAGCGGCCAACCAGTTACAGATGGAATTAAAATTGAATTTAAATGCATTTTCTATTTAATTCCATCTGTAGACTACTTCTTCTACTGTTCGAAGACTTCAAGCTCCAAATTATCTTTGTGTGTTTTAAATTATTGTGAATTGGAGTGTGTAATTGAAAAATGTTGGAGTGAGACATAACCCAGCTATATTTGGACTGTTCTATAAATTAGAATTGGAACCCTTTTAGGCGTGAGCATGTACGTGATACTCTTTTGAAAGTTGTGAATTTCTGATTGAATAAACATGAATAATCACTAGAGAAGGGCTAGTTGGAATGAATTGGAATAAAAAATCATTAGTTCTTCTAGCAAGGACTCATTAGGTTTTCCAACTCAATAAAACAACTAGTAAAAAATCCCACTCATTTTCCCATTGATTGTTCAGTGTGATCGTATGATATAGCACTTGGATACAATAGGGTGATAAATTAATAGAATAAACTAATGAATAAATCTAATAGGATTATAGTACCGTACCCTTTGGAATTAATAAAATAAGAAATCAATGAATAATTAATAATAAATAAAATTAAGAATACAAATTATAACAACAGTAATTGAAAGAATAAGACTTTGATATTGTACCACATCTCATACCATACAATCAAATTATAACAAAAGTGTTCACACTATCGTCAGGCTATAAAAATAACACTGAAACTAGATGTTATAATTTGTATTTTCATTTTATCATTTTATTAATTTCAAAGGGTACTATAATTCCATTTTTTACATAAAATAAAATACCCTGAATTCATGCATTTTAAGAATAAATTTCAATTTACCGGTCAAAGTAGGATACAGCCTGTACCCAAAGTAACACCTCCACGGTTCACTAGGGTAGTGTTTCTTGCAACTATGCGGCACGCGTCCCCGCCACATGCCGTATCCACGTTTCACACCGTCAGCTGGCACGTCCGGCACGTGCGACACGTCCGTGCGGTCCAGGAACGGCGTGCGGTCCAGGAACCAGCCGGAGTCCGACACGCCGTACACGGATATGTGTGGCTGCCTCGCTTTGACTATACGTTGCACAAATTCCAGGTTTAGCATTACTCCTGTGCCTCCTGCACTGTGGAATAAGTAAACACAGAATTTAAATTATTACAAGTAAATATATTAAACACTGCTTCAAAAATATAATACATTTTCAAATGATTGAATAATATAATAATCCTATTATATTAGGCTAGCAGTTTCTGTATTTATATATCTGGTTATTTATGTTTTACGGATCTCGAAAACGGCTCCAACGATTTTCACGAAATTTGGAACATAATAGGTTTATGATATAAAGATTCGATTGCACTAGGTCTCATTCTTTGGAAAACTCGCTGAACGACATTAAAAGGATAATTCATCGTTGGAAAACAGATGATAATTTCGTCGTCTCTCGATAACAGAAGATGCATGTGCCTGTGTGGGAGAGACAGAATTATTTCCAGCTGTGTAATCATAATCAATCAGCGAGAAATTTTATCTAGCTAGACAATTTGATCGATATGATCAACATCTGATTTGTTGACAAGACATGATAATCCTCCTAAACTAGAGTATATAATAATTTTCAAAGTTGATCATTATTTGACGATTTCAAGTGATTAGTGAGTGTTATTTTGTTATTCAATATGGTTTGTATATAATCTAAATTATAATTTTTTTGTTTTCAAATGTTTGAACAGAAAATTGAACCTGAATTCAAGTGTATGGAACATAATAAATAACCTACTTTCTGGACTATTTATAGTGTATGAATCAAAATTCGGGAAAGAAGCAGTTTTGGGCTGTGCTGTTAGTACTTCCCCAATCATTTTAAAGAATTGTGTTCTGTTTATCAAAAGTCAATAAATAAATAACGAGCGAAGCTCGGTGCCCCGATATTATTTATTATCATAGACATTGTTAACAATGCATTGATCAGGCACTAGCTAATACATAATTATATTAGCCCAGAAATATTTGGTCCAGTCAATCACATAAAATGTATGCTATATAAACTTTCAGCTTTCAATACAGTTTTCAATTTACTTCCAAAGAATGCGAGAGGCAATGACTTTTGATTTCTAGTGGTAAGGAATTGTAAAGTTTGACAGATGTGTACAGAAGATTTTTGTAGTGAACCTGAGCTGTTGAACTCTTATATTAATCCAATTTCTGGTTTCATATCTATGATAGTCACTATTTGATTTGAAAGTATTCAGATTAATACGTACATAACTAACACTAAATAAGGCATACAAAGAATAGACAGTTAATATTCCCAAATTTGTGAAAAAAGTTTACAATAAGTCCTCATATCAACATTACAAATCAATCTAATTGCTTTTTTTGAAGTATAAAAATGTTTTGTAGTGAACCTGAGCTGTTGAACTCTGATATTAATCCTATTTCCGGTTTCATATCTATGATAGTCACGATTTGATTTGAAAATATTCAGATTAATATGTACATAACTAACACTAAATTTAATAAGACATACATAGAATAGGCAGTTAATATTCCCAAATTTGTGAAAATAGTTTACAATAAGTCCTCATATCAACATTACAAATCAATCTAATTGCTTTCGTTTGAAGTATAAAAACTTTTTGTAGTGAACCTGAGCTGTTGAACTCTGATATTAATCCTATTTTCGGTTTCATATCTATGATATTCACTATTCGATTTGAAAATATTCAGATTAATATGTACATATAACTAACACTAATTAAGATATACAAAGATAGACAGTTAATATTCCCAAATTTGTAAAAAAAGTTTACAATAAGTCCTCATATCAACATTACAAATGTATCTAATTGCTTTCTTTTGAAGTATAAATATTTTTGAGACATGAGTAGGCTTACTAGAGCCCCATAACACAGTAAATATTGTATTTTAGAGAATTACACATTAATGTAATACATTAATGTCTACAGTGGACTTGAACCTTCTCAGCAGGTAGAGATAAATAGTGGAACTGTCAGGACGGCAGGGTTGCCAATTCTCTTTCACCACCTCCTTCTACAGCATAGTTATAGTTGTCAATTTCAATTCAATTAAATTTATTTCACCAATACACAGAAAACAGTACAAAGATGTGACAATCAGAAAAAAAAGCAATTATAATTATCCTAAATATCTATATCAACATTAATAAGCTGTGCGTTGCTGGTTATCCATCTTGTTTTCACTATCATTATTACTATTAAATTTTTTACTCGACATTATTACTCGACACATATATTATATAGTGAGGTATTATTTTGTAATCCCTGAATATTGTTATATTATTGAAAATGTATGAAAAAAAATATGTAATGTATGTATGAATTTATGAATAAACTCCTCTGGATGTGTCGTCCAACATCCAGAGAAATTATTATTATAATATTTGGACAATTTGAAACTCAATAAATTAGGAAATTGAAGAAGTTTTGGGCAATAGCCTGTTTTTCCTTTTCCGATCATTGTATTGTTTTTGCTAACCTAATAAATAAATGAATTCAATAAAACTCTGAAGTTACAACATTGTTAATGAGCTTTAACAATTAACCTAGCTCAAAACTCTGTTAAGCTACAATAGGATATTAAAAGTTTACAGTTCAGTTAAGCTGTTCAATCCCGTGTGATTATTTTTATAACAGTTATTTATATAATAACAGTTTTTTTAATATAAGTTAAGTATTATAAAAACACTTCCATTGAATGGGGTACTTTTACAAATTAATAAAACAATATTGAAGCTTGAAGTACTCTTTATTATTTAAAATATTACAACAAATAGTTTTTACCATAACTTAGGTCATTTTCAAGTTAATTTCAACTATAGTATAGTCATGACCTAAGTTATGGATGAAACTAGTCGTTGTAATATTTTAAATAATAAAGGGTACTTCAAGCTTCAATATTGTTTTATTAATAAAGTATCTTATTTTGTAAAATATTTTGTGAAATTGATACTTATTGGTATTTGTAGATCAAGTTACCTGCTTCCAGCCAATAGCAGTGATGATCCGTTTTCAAGTCCCATACTTAGTAAGTCCCTGACAACTTGATCCACAATTAAAGCCCCTTGAAACGAGAATTTGCTATCAGGCTTAACATGTGATTGGCCACTCCATGAGTCACTTGTGCAGTATGGTACAAAACTGTAAAAATTAGAAATGATATAATTACCAATAATAGAAGAAAATATTAAAAATTAGGCTACATAATTATCAATTAAAAAGAAAACTGATTGTGCAGCATGGTACAAAACTGTAAGAATTCGAAATGATATAATTACCAATATTAGAAGAAAATTCCAATTAAATCTACATCACAAAAAAAATTTATGTCATTAATAACAAGAATTATGGGAAAGATGAACATTATTATTGCATAAAATATAAATAACTACTAACAAGAGAGAGTTACATACTGTATTCACCAATTTCAGAATAGAGAATTCTAATTCAATTTACATCACAGACAAAATTATTGCAATCTTTCATGACAAAAATCTCAGGAAAAGTGAACATTATTGCATGAAAATTGCATAATCACTTCCAAGAAAGAAGTTTTCATGAATAACTGAACTTCAATTTATATCGTTATGCTTGGTGATCAACACGACTTCAAGGTTTCAAGACAATTGATTGGTATTTATTTTATCATTGTTTTAACCGATTTGACTGTTTTGCCTTTCTGGTTTATGCTTTTTTCCATTCTCTCTTCTGAGAATTTCTGGAATCCCTGCCACTGCGGTCTTTAATAAAATATTGTTTTTTTTTCTTCTTTATTCTTTTAATCAATCAATGTATTAAGTATACTTATTCCTACATACTCATTCTTAAATATACATCAGCACAATATATTATCTATTTTATAATCAGAATATTAATAATACATCCATAATATAAGTGTATTCTCTATTATTTACTTCTATGAGCAGATTGAGCTTATTATGTATAAAGTGGAACTCCCCCCCTACACACAGATGGATAGTCTAGTAGGGGGATTCCAAAATATGTTGTATATTGTATTTTCTTATTCGTGTATTAAGTTATGTTTTTTGGAAATAAACTGAATTGAATATTACTGACGTGAATTATGGTAATACCTGTGTGGTAGGGAGGAGAATAAATATTTAATATATTTTAAGACTTGGTTACATTGCATTTCGTCTATTTAGCTCTGTCTGTCTCAAATTTGGATTACATAGAATATTACAATAATTATGCATGGTACAATACAACATTACATAATTTATAATTGTAATAGAACTTTGAAATTGGAAAAATCATATTTAATTTATGGAGTAGAGTCCACTACTCTGGAGGTCACATTATAATATAACTATACCTTCTATATCAAATATACCTTCAACTCATGAAAGTTGTTTCACATAGATTATATCATTTTTTAATTTATAGTTTTCCAATAAATAGTAAGGCTACTGTCATAATCATTATCCATAGATTCATTTATTTATCTTCATGCAAAAAATATCTAGAGGCAAACAAGTAGAAACCTAAAACTTGCCTCCTTAACACAAGTTACACAATACAAATGTTATAAAGATTTATATTAACTTAGAAGAAAAACATACACAAAAAATTAAAATCATATTGATAAACTAATTATTATAAACATATACAGTATAGATATCTAAATAAAAAGGAAAATAATAATCCTTTGGAAAAAATTAATGAATATGGGATTAATAATAGTTTACTAATCAGTACAGGGGGGAAATAATAGAATGAGATGATGAATTATTGATTATTAAAAACTAGGTACTCGATTAAATCTGATAAACAGGATTGACTAGGATTGCTTTCTTTTTCCTCAACTCAGGAATAAAGTTGAGATAGATAAGTTCTTTAAAATAAACTGCCATCAACTATATTTTATCACATACCTGAGACTTAATTGAGTATTGGAATTAAATTGTCGGCCTATATTAGGTTGGAAATTTGTAACAAAGAAAAATTGAGAAGAAATTGGTTACAGGAAGGCTCACTGTCGTTCCAAATTTAATTTCTTCATGAATTATTTCAACTGATTCTTAGTTTTATTTGATTTTTTCTATACTCACACATGATTTGCATTCCACCAATGGGGATTCTCCTCGGGATCTGATGATAGTATGCCACCCACTAGAAAAAATTAATGAATCAAATAAGGAAACTTTCACTAATCACGTTGCAACGAAATGAATATTATCAATTTATAAAAAGCCTCAAATCAATACAAATAAGAATATGATTTTCAATCAGTTATACAAACTCTTCAAAATATAATTGATATGTTCAATTTATATAGGGATTAATTGAATGATTGAGTACTTTATTTATGTAGATTACAATATATACTGGCTTATACACTTACTTATATACAATAGCTTACAATACAGCAAAATTATAGATGAATTTACATAATATAGACTAAGAAAATAATTATTGAACTGTATATGATATGAAAAAGTAATTTGTCATATAATAACTATAGATAATTATACTGAGCTTTGGACATATCAATGTCCATTCTTCGGAAAGAATATTAAAAATATCCTCCCCACTAACTCTCTACCAAAAAGGGATTAGGGATTAGGGTTTAAAAGGGATTAGAGATCACTAGTATTTGTGTGAAAAAGTATGGAAAGGGTTCTAGCTATTAATTAATATAAAAATCGATCAATTTGAGTGGCCTTATTAAAATAATTAATTGAATAATTCATGGGATTAAACACATCTCAATCCATTATTCATGAAATCATCATAAATAGAAACGTTTCTACTGTATTCATCCCCTCATCATAACCTGGGCTCAAAATACTTTGTGAAGAGTTGCCTTTGTAAGTAAATAAATGATAATATTACGTTTACTTAAACACAGAAATATTTAAAACTAAGTTGGAACTAGAGATAAGTTCTGGAGTAAAACTTACCTACCATGTCTGACGTGGGGCCACTGATGTGATGACATCAAATGACGCATGCGCAACCAGCGTAAGTGACAGCTTCTCTGGTCATAGCAGTACCAGCCACCTATTAAGAAAAAAATAAAAATATTAGTTATATTTAAATATAAAGATTATTAATACTCAAGAGTTACTATATTATGTCTACGGTATATAGCCTGTTTAATTACACAATTATCGGGGCACCGAGCCTCGCTCGTTATTTTTATTTATTGATAAACAGAACACAATTCTCTAAAATGATCGTGTTTATATTTTACAGTTGGCTATACGTCAACTTATGAATTTCGGGGATGCAATATTTTGATTTTCCACAGAATCACTCGCTCACTTTTTACCATCCACAGACGACGAAGTCTCAGCTGTTTCAGCCAAGGATGAATTATCCTTTTAATATGGTTCAGCGAGTTTTCCCAAGGATGAGACCTAGTGCAATCGAATTTTTATATCATAAACCTACTATGTTCCAAATTTCGTGAAAATCGTGAGAACTGTTTTCGAGATCCGTCGAACATAAATAGCCAGATATAAATATAAATAACCAGATATAAATATAAATAACCAGATATGAAACTACAGAAATTGCTCGCTTTATATAATAGGATCACTAGTATATTATTTCATTCCTGACACGGCTAGTCTCTAGTACTCTAGTAGGTATTTATTCCATCATCCCAGTGTCAAAATGAATTATCATTTTCAGTGTTAACTTATCCTATTATTGCAATGACTTTTTCATTCTATGCAATGACTATGCAATGTCATCCTATAATTTCCAATGACTTTATTATAATGTGAATCTCTCCTATTATCTCGTCGATTATACAGTGAATACAATATATTATCTACAAATTAACTTCGCGCTCCAATAATTCAAAATAGAGATGTGAATCGAAGTTGAATTTTGATCTGTTTTTTTTTGTTGATAATTGAATGGATAAAGGTTCATGGAAATTTGGGAATAAAATAAGTACAGTAGGACTTGATATTCTGTGATGAATATTGATGAGTATTTGTCAGGCTGAGGATGATAATTATTATTAAGTTTCGATAGAATTATAGTTTTACCTTCGAGGAATATAATCCAATGCTTGGAACTTGATGATCTTCTGAAGTAGTACCTGTAAATTTTAAAATTATTAAAATTTGTTAGACTTTGTCATTTGTCTTAAATTATGGCAGGAAAACAATAGATCAGATATTAATATCCAACATTAAAACACTCAATTATTCAAAAGATTCTATTTTTTTCAACATTATAGGCTAGTATTCCAAAGTTGATCTGCATTCATTTTACAAGTAAGTATTGAAAGCCTCAATCCTCAGAATTCAGAAATCCAAAACCTCAGAAATCAGTATTTCTAGAATATTTCAGAAATTCTGATAGAAATCAATAATTCCGAAAGAAAGCGAAGGTATAATCAAAAGAGGTACTGCAATAATATTATATGATATGATGTAGGTATCAATAAGTACCTACTGTGAATCGGCAGATGTATCAATAAGTAGAGAGCTGAGTTCAAACTTAAATATTAGCTCCATTTTCTATTATTTCGAGTGTTGGGTGAATATTTTTTATTTAAAAATTTGGTTGTATATAAAGATATGTTGTACTATTTGTAAAACAATTGAGAATATCAATGTCCTATTCTTTTAAATTTAATTATACAGAACACCTCTTATTATTATATAGCACAAGTAATTTCATATTAGTTACTTATAAGTATGATTACAACTGATATTACTGTTGAATTATTAAGTTTATAAAATCATAAATTTTTTCTAGAAATTCAAATTTTCGAAAGATAGATATTCCAATTTCAAGTAACAGTGCTTTCGCGAAATCAACAAGTGGATCGATTGATATATTGAAAAAATTGAAAATATTATTAAATTTGGATGAATAAAATTTATCTAAAGACTATGGAGTTATAAAGCTCTTGGAAAATTTAGTAGAATGTTATACATTTTTTCAATAGATTAATAATTCAAATTAGTACCCTATTATTTTGGAAGATGGATAATTCAATTAACAGTGCTTTTGAGCAATTAACAAGAGAATTAATCAATATATTATTATTCGATAAATAAAATTATCTAAAGACTCTCAAGTTACAAAGCTTTTGAGAAATTTAGTAGAATGTCATACATTTTTTCATAAAATTAATTCAAATTAGTAGGCTGATTTTTGAAGATGAATTACAAAGCTCTTGAGAAATTTAGTAGAATGTCATACATTTTTTCATAAAATTGATTCAAATTAGTAGCCTGATTTTTGAAGATGAATATTTCAAATCCAAGTAATGTTAGTAATTTTGAGAAATCGACCAGAAAATAATCAGTGAGTGTTGATTGGTAATTTGTTGAATTACCTTAATATTCTCACGTTACAAAGCTCTTGGAAAATTCAATAAAATTCTC
Organism: Nilaparvata lugens; assembly: GCF_014356525.2. NCBI lineage: Eukaryota > Metazoa > Arthropoda > Insecta > Hemiptera > Delphacidae > Nilaparvata > Nilaparvata lugens. Next base: position 63,679,653 of record NC_052510.1, read on the forward strand.
TAATATTTGTTGAATAGCAGCCTGATTTTACCTATATATTTATTCATTTCTAGTACAAAACACTATAATCATAATAGAATCATGACCATGGAGGAAAAACTAGGCTGAGCCTGTACTAAATTTTGATGAGAAGTAAATTGTGTTGTCTTATATTAAGTTAAGAAATCACACATCACTGCTTTTGTACTTTATACTGGGCCCAGAAAATAGTATTTGAAAATTTTTCGAATAGAAATGAATTGACCTGAAGAAATCTCACCCAGCAGGGGAGCCATCATTACAAGTGACATTCGTCGTCAGAGACATCAGCTGCAGGGATCTCTGTTGCTGCTCCTCCTTCACTGCACAACTCTCCATCAGCTACAACAAATTAAAACAAACAATTATTAAAAACAATATAACATAAAGTAAACATGAACATACCCTTTTATTTTGAAAGTTTAAAGTTTCTGACCACAGCACAATCACATAGATACGGCCACCTCGTCTTTTGGAGGAGACGATAAGCCGTCGGTTCCGACTACCTAAAAAGTAGTCGTCATCTCTCATCATCATCCCTATCATTCATTGCCAACGCACAAGCTTAAGAGCTTATGTGGGCATCACGCTCAGTATTATTATTTAAAACATTTTAAACTTTAAAAACAAACGCTACTTCATGTTTTTATATTGTTTTAAATAATTTTAATCAAGTAGCCCTTACAGTACAAGTGAAATGATTTTATAAAACAACAACTACATCGTTATAAATTACTTTAATTTAATTTGAATTCAATTCGATTCAGATAGATAAATTCTGCAGCTCTTCCTGCTTCAATGCACAACTTTCTATCAACTAAAAAAATTCAAAAACAAGCAATTGAATAATCTTTGAAAATATCAAAATATTTAGAAAAATCAATCAGAGAATCAGATTAGTTGTGCATTACAATTCCATATTTAACGTTTCTAAAGTAATATTATTCTACCTTTTTTTTGAAAAGCTTTCATTATAAATTAGTCGATTAAAAACACAAAAAAATAATTAAACTTAAAAAAAGGGTACTACCGGCATAATGTTATTTTATAAATAAAAATAAGTACCGTAGACCTGAATACATAATATATATTTCAAATTCATAAATACATGTCTTCTTTTCAATTTTTTTTTGCTTCATAAACTATAATTTATCACTCCCTCACAAATATGAAAATCATTCATGAATATTAATGGTAATATCTCCCATCGTTATTGTATGTATAACGTTAATGTTGAGAAACGATAGAGCACAGAAATTGTTTTACTGTACTTCTTCAAAATTATTTATTTAATATGTGAATATTTCTTATTTTAGTTTCCAATAATGTAGAATATTCTATAATGTTTGGCTGCTCAATCTACTCCACTTGATTTTTTTTGTTTCAATTGTATCTGAAGCCTGATAATTGGGAATCTATCTGCATTGATGAGGCGGAGCTCCTGATATTTTTACAGATATGGGACTTGTGGCAGTTGATTGAGCTTATCGATGACCATTTTAGGTATGAATTTGATCAAAATCGTTGGAGCTGTTCCCGAGAAAATCACACACACACACACCACACACACACACACACACACCACACACACACACACACACACACACACACACACCACACACACACACACACACACACCACACACACAACACACACACCACACCACACACACACACACACCACACACCACACACACACCACACACACACCACACACACACACACACCACACACACACACACACCACACACACACACACACACACACACACACACCACACACACCACACACACACACCACACACACACACACACACACCACACACACACACACACACACCACACCACACACAACACACACACCACACACACACACACACACACACACACACACACACACACACACCACACACACACACACACAACACACACACACACACACACACACAACACACACACCACACACACACACACACACACAACACACACACACACACACACACACACACCACACACACACACACCACACACACACACACACACACACACACACCACACACAACACACACACACACACACACACCACACACACACACCACACACACACACACACACACACACACCACACACACACACACACACACACACCACACCACACACACACACACACACACACACACAACACACACACACACACACCACACACACACACACACACACACACACACACACACACACACACACACACACACCACACACACCACACACACACACACACACACACACACACACACACCACACACACACACACACACACACACACACCACACACACACACACACAAACCAATACCCAAAAACCAGTTTTTTTGAATAATAGCGCTCATCGAATTTCCATCTAGCTGTTTACCCTGTTGTCAATATTTGCAGTAGCAGATGTCTTTGGGGTGATTTACAGCATTTAATTTGGATTTTCGTTTGATAATAATAATAATAGTATTTTGTTTTCTTGATTGTAATTTTATGTCAGTTGAATATTGAATTTGAGCTGTTAAAATGTAAAGGGATATAGATAGACATTTACTAATGTTTAAATTGATTTAATTATTGTTTAATGTATAAATAAAAAATATGATAATATAGTTTGCAATTGATAACATTCTCTTCTGCTCAATGATAAAAAATGAATTTATTCATCACTGTAGACCATTTTACTTCACAGCTAAGTGGGATAACGCTGGCTTAGTGCTAAATCTGAATCTAGTGTTAAAATCAAGTGTTAAATCAGCCAACTCCAATTTTATTCATTTATTTACTCCCTTCAACTCATGTAATGACAAAAATACGTTCAAATTTATACGGACCTTTAAAAGTTTGTTGATTGTATGGTGCGGTGTTGGAGCGGCTGGTATGCTTGGTAAATTGACAACGTTGTTACCATCTTTGCCATGGTTTGCCCCTGTCTGCTCTATGTGGTATGTACCCAGTAGAAACACTATGCATACCTGAAACATACACAACAACAACAATGATTATTATTATAGTAGATAAATTATACCGGGATTCTGTTTAGATGTCGAATCGACTCGAATTCTTGTTAATAAGGTATAGTGTCTTGGAACCCAAATATTATCTACCTATAATAATTAAAGAATTAGCTTTCACGGGATATAAAATATCTCGATCCATCATCACGTCTGATCAACGTTTAACAAGTTAACGTTCAGTACAATAGTTAAAACATTTATAATAATATCATATTATTGTCATTTGAAAGAATTAAAAAGTATGAACTCAACCTCCCACATAATTGAATAGACTTTTAGGTTATTTAGACAAATCAGAATAAAAAATAAAAATACTTGGACAGTTTCCTGATATTCAGATTACCTCAGATTTGCTAGAGCTATCACCTTCCACTTCTGCTTTCGGAAGTGCCTAGTAAACAACTATTCTCATATATTGTTTATTCTTGTGTATGGCGAAAAATAGCGTTCGCACCACGGGCAAAAATGTTTTTCCAGCTCTCAATCTTTTCTAGTCCTCGGCCTACGGCCTCGGACTTGAAAACCAATTTCGGGCCGGAGAAATCTCATTTTCTGCTCTAGGTGCGAAATATACTATTCTTTTGCTGAGAATTGTCAACCGTGATAAAAAATTATCCAAGTAATTTTTACAACAATTAATATTTTTTTCCTACAGTTACCTTGAAAAGTGAACATTCCTGCACTGATTACAGAACGAAAAGAATCACTTTTCCGCTCTAGTGCGCAAAGTACTACTTTGCGTACTCTTAATACTTTGAGTATAATCTTGCAGCCATCCCAATCAGCTGTTGACATTGTTGGCGTGTATTTTGAATGCGAATTTGTTCTATCTATATTTTTCCTGATTTTCAAATGAATAAAGATGAGAACTTATTAAATTATACATTTTGAATATTATTAATTATTCATTATTTCAAATAATATTTTTTCATTCATAAATTGATTGGTTGAAAAATTATTTAGAAATTACGATTCACTCAAAATTATTCAAATTTTCATATAATTGGATTAATTTTATTTTTAATTAGAATAATTATCGTTTATTAATTTTCAATTGGATTATCAAGTTTAAAATTTAAGTTGTTACTAATAACAAAATTATACAGACAAACATTTGATGGATTTCAGCCATCATTTTACCCATAATCATTTAATCAACCACTTCTCATATTCAATGGTAACTGTAGGAAAAGTTTAATGTGAAATACGTGAGCAAAGTTCCTCTGCTGCACTCAAGAAGCCATTCCGCCCTCGCCTACGGCTCGGGCGTAAACGTTTCTTTCGGTGCAGAAAACTGTCACTTTACGCACTAGTTGCACAAATAATTATTATGTTCCTGGACATGGGGAAATTACATTTCACAACACCAAATTTTTCCCAGTGCAAATCTCAGGTTATCTGCTATTGAAGTACCTATAAACTTCTAGGTATAGTACCTAAACCTTCTCCTACATGACACCACAGGAAGCATCCAATTGAATGTCAAGACGTCATCAAAATGACAGAAACTGTCATCAGAATAAAATCCTGCTACATTTCTATGATATCCAGGTGTGACACCTGTAGTGTGGCCTTGCTCTGTGGTTGGAGGCAAGGCCTAGCTACAGGTTACAGCTCATTTGCAAGGCGGCTGACATCAAAGGCCTCTCAGCCTGCCGCCACAATATAATGATACCTCTGCTCCACTATGCCATGCCATGCTATGTCCCACTACTATACGGCAGACCTGGCTTTTCAAAGTAGCTAGCCGCTACTCAGAACAGTTCCCCTCAGGGCTCTCTCTTATTTCCTTCTTTCTCTTCTTCTTCTTCTTCTTCTTCTTCTTCTTCTTCTTCTTCTCCTCATTCTTCTTTCTGATTTTCCTTCTATTCTCTTCCAAACATGACCTTCTTCAACTCTGTTGTTATCTACTTTTACTTCCCTTGCCCTATTACCATAGATAAGGAAAGTATTGCTTTCCGAAAAAAATTAAGGTACCCCAATTTCCAAATTTCTATACGTTTCAAGGACCCCTGGGTCCAAAAAAAGTGGTTTTTGGATATGTGTGTGTATGAGTGTATGTGCGTCTGTGTATACGATATCTCATCTCCCAATCAACGGAACGACTTGAAATTTGGAACTTAAGGTCCTTACACTATAAGGATCCGACACGAACGTTTTCGATCAAATGCAATTCAAGATAGCGGCCAAAATGGCGAAAATGTTGTCGAAAACAGGGTTTTTCGTGATTTTCTCGAAAACGGCTCCAACTATTTTGATCAAATTCATACCTAGAAAAGTCATTGATAAGCTCTATCAACTGCCACAAGTCTCATATATGTAAAAATTTCAGGAGCACTGCACCATCTATGCAAAGTTTGATTTTAGATTCTCAATTATCAGGCTTCAGATACAATTTAAACAAAAAATTTCAAGTGGAAAAGATTGAGCATAAAAATCTCTACAATTAATGTTCAGTAGCATTCTCACCTATTGAAAATAAGCTCGAAATTCCAGAAAATGTGATTATTCAATTGGCAATAAACATTTCTTGTGAATAAACTGTTGGCAACTGTTGATTCTATTAAAATCATTCACTATGAACAGATAACAGACTTCATGTGTTTGCAGCGTTATTGTCCTGTCACCAGCTGGCTTAGATCTACAAATAGTAGACTTTAGAAGCGCGTGAACACTAGCGTCAGTTGATCAATTTTCATAACGGCAAGGAAAGTTGTGTGAGTGCGCCACACCAGATTTTTTCGATTGATTTTCTTCTGGCGACTTTCTTGTTGTTGTTGTTGTTGTTGTTGTTGTTGTTCTTCTTCTTCTTCTTCTTCTTCTTCTTCTTCTTATTCTTCTTCTGGTTTTCCTTATATTTATTTCTTCTTCACTGTTATTGTTTTGTACTCACTGGATTGCTCTTCTCTTCTTCTCTTTTTTTCTCCCCTCCTATTCTCCTTCTTTTTTCTCTCAATCTTCTCTTCCTTTTTCCTGCTTCCTGGTTTCACTGCTATCCTCTTCCAAATATGATCTTCTCAGTGAATAATGTTTTGTACTCATTGGATTAATGCTCCACTCCTCTCCTGTTTTCGTTCTCTTCTTCTTCTTCATCCTTCCCTCCTACTCCCTTTTATTCTCCTTCTTTATCTTTTTTCTCTCTCAATCTTCTTCTCATTCTTCTTGGTTCTTCCTCCATTCTCTTTTCCAAATATTATTTTCTCCTCTGTTTCAGTACTCTGTTCTTGAACTATAGACTATCGATTGATGCTCATGTCTCTCTTATCATCATCATCATATTTATTTATTTGTATTTATTTATTTATAATTTTTACAAAGTAGCACTGATTGGAGAGAAAAACTAAGGATACTCCTTGTACTATTTCTCTCCCAAATTTAGATAATGTTTTAAAAGTCCGAGATAGGGTTATGGTTTCACTTTTCTAAAATTTAGTCCATTTTCACTAAAAAAACAACGAAGACTAAGAATTTTAAATTTTGATGGTCAAAAACAGAATAAAAAACAAAAATATTACACTCTAATCACTACTAATTGGAACATTTTTGCGTAATTTGACAAAATTTAGAGCCAGAAAAAACTTGTTTTTTAATAATAATTGAAAAAAAATCTTCTTCTTCTTCGTCTCCTTATTCTTCTTCGGCTTCTTATTCTTCTTCCTGGTCTTTCTCATATTCTTTCTTCCAAACATGATCTTTCCACTGTTATTGTTTTGTACTTTGTTTGGATTGCTCTCCTCTTCTTCTGTCTTTTTTCCATTCCTCGTCATCTTCTCTCTTATTCTCCTTTTTTCTTCTTCTTCTTCTTATTCTCCTCCTCCTTACCCTTCTCATTCCTAGATCCCCTCTATCCTCTTTCAAACATGATCTTCTTCAACTCTGTTGTAGTGTACTCTTTCTAGTGATGTTCTTCTGTCTTCTTTCTCCTTTTCTTTTCTTTCCCTTTTTCTTCTTTTCCCTTCCTACTACTCCGTTTTCTCTTCTTCTTCTTCTTCTTTGTCACCTCCTTCTTCTCCATCTCTGTTCCATTTCCCAAAAAATGTACGCTGAACAATTATTGACTGCAGCTTCTCCAGAACCTCTTCCTTCTCCAACATCATCTCTACTTATCACCTGATTTATGTACCACTCTTTCTCTCCGTTCCTTCCTCGTCACCTCTCTCACTTCAAATCTCACTCTATCTTCCCCTCTTACTCACACACTGCAACACACTCTCTCACCTCCCATATCTTTCCCTCCTTCCTTTCCTTGATGGGTCCTCTCTCACTCACTTTCAATCTCTCTCTCTATCACCCTCTCTGACACTCTCACACACACTCACTCTCTCCCAAGCTTCCTCTCTCTATCACACACTCTCACCACCTATCTCTTTCTCTCCTTCCTTTCCTAGATGTGTCCTCTCTCACTCTGACACTCTCACACAAACTCATTCACACTCACTCTCTCTTTCTCTGACTCTCTCACCTCCTATCTCTTCCTCTCCTTCCTTTCCTTGATGGGTCCTCTCTAACTCTGACACTCTCACACAAACTCATTCACATTCACTCTCTCTTCCTCTAACTCTCTCACCTCCTATCTCTTTCTCTCCTTTCTTTCCTAGATGTGTCCTCTCTCACTCTGACACTCTCACACACACTCACTCACCCTCACTCTTTCTTTCTCAGACTCTCTCACCTCCTATCTCTTCATCTCCTACTCCATCTCTCTCCAGAGCCCATAACTTGTTGCCCAATATTTTCGAGAGGCTTCCTGCATTCTCAAGTTGGATTCTACTATAACTCTACTACACTCTTACAGTAATGCAGTGACTTGACTTCCTACAGTTGTGCATTCCCTCATTCCTTCCTCCTGCTTTCTGCTGTGTTTTCAGATTATTCAAATTATTGCGCATTCAAATTATTGTGGATTAAAATTAATGTGCATTCAAATTATTCCAATATTCCCTGATTCACAAATGATTGATGCATTAAATACATTGAATAATGATGCGATCACTAAGTAAAAAGTTTTTTACATTCATGTATACACTCGAGGAAGTTTATATATTGAGGTACACGTTATAATGGAAGTGGAGAAAGATAGGAGAACAACTTTGACGATCCTCACTGTATCCTCTTAATTAACGGAATGACTTGAGATTTGGAACTTAAGGTCCTTACAATATAAGGATCCGACATGAACAATTTCGATCAAATGCAATTCAAAATGGCGGTTAAAATGACGAAAATGTTGTCAAAAACAGGGTTTTTCGCGATTTTCTCGAGAACGGCTCCAACGATTTTGGTTAAAGTTATACCTGAAATAGTCATCGATAAGCTCTATCAACTGCCACAAGTCTCATATCTGTAAAAATTTCAGGAGCTCTGCCCCATCTATGCAAAGTTTGATTTTAGATTCTTAATTATCAGGCTTCAGAAAAAATTTTGAGTGGAATAGATTGAGAATGAGAATCTATACAATTAATGTTCAGTAACATTTTCACCTAAAATTAAAAATAAGCTCGAAATTTGAGAAAATGTGATTATACAATAATCGCAAACTGTTGATTCTATTAAATGATTCACTATGAAGAGATAGCAGACCTCGTGTGTCTCCAGCGTTATTACCCTGTCACCAGCTGGCTCAAATCTTTGAATTGTAGACTTAGGATGCGCGGGAACACTAGCGTCAGGTGATCAATTTTCATAACGGCAAGGAAAGTTGTGTGAGTGCGCCACACCAGATTTTTTACATTCATGTATACACTCGAGGAAGTTTATATAGTGAGGAGAGAGGAGTGGAGAAAGATAGGAAAACAATGTTGCCAATCGTTGACGAATTGCTTAACCGTTATACCGTCAATAACCAGATATCAGATTAAACTATTTTCCTCTCAAGTCTTGTCAATGCCTTCTATAGACGGTAGCTGATAGAGGTTTATTGATGTAATATTAATCCATTTTCGTATAAAATAATCAATTATTATTATATTTTATCAAGCAAGGAATTATATTTTTGAATAGTTTCATAATCTATATGAAATAATTTGTTGATGAATTATTAATTCTACATTGTTAAAAGACGATCTGGCAACAGAGCAAAGCGAGGAAGAGATACCATTGCCAATTGAACTCTGCCATTGTAACGTGGACCTCACTATAGTATAACATTCATGTTATATACTCTGGAGTGAGAAAGAGACTAGATTAGATCTCTTTATTTACGTATGTTACAATATTTACTGGATCATACACTAATTCACATTAAATGACGGTTATGCTAATTATTCAACGAATTTTACAAAGTATAAATAATTAATCAATGAGAATGAAGATTGAATGCAATTAGAATAACGATAATATAATAATGTGATGTAACTTCATAAATCGGCGGTGTTTCAGCAAATATTGTCGAATGAAAAAGACTAAGAAATTGTCAAAAAACCACTGATTTCATGTCAATTTTTTATCTCAAGTCAAGCTGAACAAGTGAAGTTATATTTTAAATTGAAACTCAAGTATGGAGTAGCAGAAAGGAAACATTTTCTTCAATAGACAATGCTTGAAACTGAACGTTATACCAAAGTATGTGGCATAGTACCAACAACCTTCTACTATTGCACAGAAGAGCATAAAAACCGCCCAGAAATTTTGGATTAAGAAGGAGATCAGTCACTGGTATAAAATAAGGGATTAGCTTATCTTTCTACATTTATATTCTCCACATACAACTGGCAAGCAAACTGCACAAGGCTGAGTGGGATTTCCTAGACAACAAATGTAGGGAACAACTTTTTAGGAGATTGAGTGAGAAAACAGTCACTCAAAACAAAAAACTGCAGAAACTTCTCAAAGATCAACATCCGACACTAAATAATAGGCCTATCATTCAACATCAACACAAGTTTGCTGATAGGGTAGCTAATTTCTCACAAGTCCAATTTTCATCCTCAGAGACAGAGTTACTAGGACGAGGTAACAAATACAGTAGTCATAACTATCTGGATAACCAACAACTTGAACGACTAGCATGCAGCATTGATAGCAATTGGGAAGCCGCAAAAAAAATCAGTGGTTTTTTGACAATTTTTTAGTCTTTTTCATTCAATATGAATAATTACCACAATATCAACTTCTCAACTACACAAAAAATAATTGTCGATTCTCTAAGAAGTATATAAAATATCCTCCTCATTAACAGAGAAAGAGAGAAAGAGAGAGAGTGAGAGAGAGAGAAAGATTGAGTGAGTGTGAGAGAGGGAGATAGAGTGAGTGAGTGCAGTACAAGGGAGACAGTAAGACTCTTTATTTATTTATTTAGACTTCCGTTTCCAAATATCGTAGAGGAATGATGTCAGAAAGATGTCTTTATTCTGTTGGAGAATTTTTTGAATAGCTTCAGTGTTCTCTTGTTTAACTGTAACAGCTTTGTTGTGACTTGTGTTGGATCCCGTTTTAATACCTACTATTTATCAATTGCTGTTGTTAATTGCTATTTACCAATTTAGTTGTAAATTTTTTTTTACAAAATTACTACTTTGACTATATTATTATTATTTTAAAAATATTTTGACTGTTTTTAATTTTATTGTATATTGACGTTTGTTACAACACTTAGTGTTTTATGACAATAAAGGATTATTGATTGATTGATTGATTGATTATTGTTGATTGATTGATTGAATGGAGAAAGGATATATTATATTCTCGAGGGAGAAAGCGGGTGATGGAGAAAGGAAGAGAGACGCGCGAGTGAGAGAGTGACAGAGACAGAGTGAGGTACAAGAGAGACATTTCCTGAACAAATTATTGTCGTCCCTTTTGAGCGGTGAGTGATCATCTGTAACTTCGATCCTATTAACCACACCCTGCTGCATTGTGGGAGATTCGAATTCACGAGACCGTGTTTTGGTCACGTAGGCCTACTATCACAAAGGTGGTGAACGACTTCTTAAAAAAAAAAAAAACAGAAAAGCTACCGATTACACCACCCTTATGTCAGATGTAAAGGCTCGGTTGTGCTACCACAGAATAAGTACAGAAAGGAACTTGTAATCAATCGCCTATCTAAACCAATGCTTTTTTACATGACCCCAATACCAAAACACGTCACGTGACCTGGGAAGTTCCAATCCTGGTCTTCTGATTGGCTCGTGGCAGTGAACGAGATCAATTGATCCGGATCATTAAAGTGATCCGAACCTACATCAATACTATTACAATGCGGCGCTTCCTAACAAGATGGCGGATTTTGGCGTCAGGGTATAGCCAAGTTCCGTACTGTATGGTATACTGTGCTGCTACTGTATTTTTGACTAGCAGGTAACCCGTGCTACGCAAGGATCCATTGACCAACATAAGATCAGCTGTGCTTTTAAATTGAGTTGTTTTTTCGGTAATTCTTCAAAATGTGAATATTTCCAATTTAGTTATAACTAGCCGTCAGGCTCGCTTCGCTCGCCATATCCGTCTAGCCAGGGGGCTCC